>NC_058087.1:58557259-58817855 GCF_014858855.1 Bufo gargarizans
ATATGATTTTGCATGTCGCACGATTGGCAAGGATCTCTGAAATTTTAGTGAAAAAGGCTGAGTCTGAGAAGTTAGGGGCATTTATGTTTAATAAGGTATATGATACATGTTCTATCAGAACATCTAAAAGGATATAACGTCCTGCCGGATCCAGCAATGAGTCCTGTATCTCATATCGCAGACCTTGTTTAAACAGTATTGCTACATCCCTGGACTTAGAAGTGTGCAAAGCCGTTAAGCACTCAGAGAGTCAAAGGGCCTTAAGAGTAGACCGGGAAGAAGCTCTCCAGTGCATTTCCTGGAGAAACATGATATCTTGTTTAAAGCGCTTGAGGTATGTTATCAGTTTCCTCCTCTTTGTCGGAGTGTTTAACCCTGCTACATTCCAGGTGAGTAATTTAAGGTGGGTGGGTATAAGGTTATCAAGCGTGGTAATCATCTGGCCAAGCAGGTACACGATAGGTCAATTACACATAAATCCTCTCCCACCCGTCCCAGTGAGCAAGCAAGAGTGGTCCCACACGGCAGAGGAGGGGTTCCCAGGTCCCGAGATTCACAGTTGTTAATCTAAAACATATCATATAGTAAACAAGGTTGAGCATCAGTAGACGTCAAATGACATCCCTACATTGAAACATTCAAGGACAATTCAAGAATTAAGAAGCAAAAAGACAACTTGAGGTTGGGGATTTGCTTCCCAAGATTCTAACTCATGTTCATTCTGCATCGTGCTGGCCAAAATATCTTCTGGCATCCACTAGGTCGTCAAAAAGCAAGAGTGGTCCCACACGGCAGAGGACGGGTTCCCAGGTCCCGAGATTCACAGTTGTTAATCTAAAACATATCATATAGTAAACAAGGTTGAGCATCAGTAGACGTCAAATGACATCCCTACATTGAAACATTCAAGGACAATTCAAGAATTAAGAAGCAAAAAGACAACTTGAGGTTGGGGATTCGCTTCCCAAGATTCTAACTCATGTTCATTCTGCATCGTGCTGGCCAAAATATCTTCTGGCATCCACTAGGTCGTCAAAAAGGTGGCTACGACCTTCATGTTGCACTCGCAGCTTAGCTGGATACAAGAGCTGGAAACGTATGTTGCGATCATATAAGAAGCTGCAGATGCTGACGAATGATTTATGTTTCTGTGCCACCATTGCAGAAAAGTCCTGGAAAAGGAGTATTCTCTGACCATCTACCACCAGTTGTCTTTGGTTGCGGTATGCTCGTAGAATTTTCTTCTTTGGACCAGTGAACATATTTGGCAATAGCTAGTCTTCCCCCCCCCCCCCCCCTTGATCCCTGGGTGGTCCTATTCGGTGTGCTCTCTCCACTATCATTGGGTCCGCAGGTAAGTTGAGATTTAGAGCCTGTGGGATTTTGATCGCCAAGAAGGCTGTTAAGGCCTCCCCTGTCACTGACTCCAGAACCCCTACAAATCAGAGGTTGTTCCTTCTATCTTTGTTTTACAGATCTTCCAATTTTTCTCTGAGCAGTGTCTCTGTTGTTTCTCTTTGTTTCCTCTGCGACCAGTCTATTTTCTAGGTCTGTCATTTTTTGCATGTTAGCAGTGATCTGAGTCATCGCAGAGTTAATGGAAGCGTGTAAGAGATCAAACCTTTTATCAAAAAGTGGTAGCAGCAAGCGAGACACCTTTTGTGCCACCGCGGTGGATTGTATATTAACTGGAGGTGACCAAGGCGGTGGGCTATGTGGAAGGGAGAGATTCGGAGGTGTGATATCGTACGATAACAGCTCTTGCAAGGAGAGTGGTGAGTCTGGTACTGGAATATCTGCCTGGGTCGCAGAAGACGGGTTTATTCCTCATTGTGGCTTTGTTTTGAGCTTTAGATGTTTGAGGTTTAGGTGCCATTTGAGCTGGTAGCGTTTTGCACTGTTGTCTTTGCGGTTAGTATCAGAGTGGGTTAAAACAACTTGAGCAACTCGAACGAGGGGAGCTGAAGAGCCAGTCCGCTACATAGGGAAGCTGAACCTTACGTTGTCTAGGGTAGCTGAAACATGTGTCAGCAAGGGAAAATTAGTATTAATATAGTCGTGCTCAGCAAGATAGCTGCCCCAAAGTAGCATCTCCACAGAATGATTGCCGTCTTTTCCCCACTCTGGCCCCGGCCCTTGGTCCTCTGGGGCCCACTGGATGTTGTCTGTGGTGGTATTTGCCTTGTCTATTTGTTTGCAGTCACGAGGCAGGTAATTGTGAAGCGGCCTGATATTGCTCCTGCCCCTGCTGCAGGAACGGGTTTGCAGTCTTCCCGCTGACTCCCAGGTTTAGGCTAGTGCTCTTTATGGGGTCTAAAATGCGTCCATCCTTGATGTCCAGCCCTCAGGAGCCCCTGAGCGTCTCTTTCACATCAAATAGAGACCAGGAAAGTTCAAGCAGGCCTAATTAGTTTAGAGGCCTTGAAAAATTGGGTCGCTGTCCCTTTAAATAACTGGGTTTATAGAAGCGGAGTGCTGCGGCAAGTGGGGGGGGGGGGGTGACCCCGTGGATCGATGTCTTTAAAGAGGTAAGCGCTGCAGTCCTCGCAAATGCGGTGGTCAGCCGATGGCTGTTTCCCCAGTTTCGGATGCTACAAGAATTTAGGCCGCGGCTTGCGGTGGTGAATATGCCCAGGTAGGCAATCCAGGAAATGGTCCAGGAGGGCTCGGAAGGACCAGAGGAGCAGCTGGGGGAACTATGAATGTCTAAAAGGTGACAGGTGAGTGCTAGGTTGCGGAGGCAAGAGGAGCGACCCGGGTGGGGAGTGTGAGGGGGAGATTGGTCTAAGTTGGAGCTCTGGTGCTAAGGTGCACTGTTAGCTTCCCTCCACTCACCAGTGATGCAATCAGTTGCGTCCCCCTATGCAGCGGCTTGTGTCTGCTCGGGACGTCGAAGTGATGGTGCGGTGCTGTCTCCTTAATCTCCACCCGACTGATAAGATGGTGGACCCGCCACTCCACATGAGGTCCAGCACGGGATCTCCAATGTTTTGGACAGTGCGCCCCTCGTTCCCCCACAGGGTAGTGCGACGTCCAACAGGTCCAGAGTCTTCTGGAGGATGCGCAGCGAACCCCAGGCTGCGGTTCTCCACACGAGGTAGGCCCGGATCATATCTCCGGTCCTGTCAGGGCCACTCGGATAGGAGTTGGCTCCAGCTAAAGCCCGAAATATTGTTAGTCGGACTGGATAGTGTAGTCTTAGAGAGCCTGTAGGGGATGGATGTTGACGTATTTTATCTGCTCCCGGCAGAGCAGTTCAAATAGCCACAAACTCTTCCCAGCCACGTCCCACGTAATAGCATATCTTAATATTAACTAGAGAGTAACACATTTCCTAACATTTGTTTCATGTCTCATTCCACTGAATCACCATCAGATTTGTTTCAGTCTGATTAAATTTGACCCAAATCAAATGTTCCTTAATTGCACTGAAAAGTCATGTATGACACCATTGGGGCTCCTAAGACGGTATCCAACCCCTTTCAGGCTCTTTAAAGCCAAAACAGCATTAGTAATGTCTGAGTGACAGTGACATATGTGGCTATGGAATAGTCTCTTTATGATTGCCCATAGATCCACAGAGGTCAGAGACACCAGTGCAGGGCATCAACGGATCAGGAAGAATTGTAGTCAGGCACAGGTCTAAGTCAGGTCAGGCATAGTACATGCTAATCAGTAAATAGGTCAATGTGGATGTCAGGCAGAGGAGGGTCAATATCCAGGAAACAGGCAAAAGTCGGTACAAGGGCAGATAAATGAACATAGAGAACCTTAGAAGGAAACTAACACGCTAGACAACCTATTGCTCAGGCACCCTCTTACAGCAAAAGGTATGTTAACTACCCCATGACTGCCAACCATTGGTTGATGAAGAGCCAGAGAGAACATGTGTGTGCCCTTTGGGCAGAGGAGGACACACCTTGCCAGCAAGTTGGCTTCAGTCTGTTGAGCAGAATAACTTCCTAGTAATAGTTGGATACCTTCATTTGGTTTTGGAAGAGCTGGAGTGTGGTTCTTGTTGAAGTCCTGTTCATCCATTATCCTCAGAAGTTAAGTGTTCCGCTTGTGTTTTGTATCACCCCCCCGGTTGTTTACTAGGCCTTAGCGGAGATGCTGATTCCTTCGCCAGAGAAGGAACGAGTTGTCTCTGCCCTATCATTACCTTTAGGGCATCCAACGTTTACCAGGGTTTTCCAGGTTCCTGTGTATGGGCATCTCTACCATCGAGAGGTGCCCATACGGATGGGAGTTATGGCCAGGAGCAGAGTTTTATAGGTGGTGACTCTTTTCCTTCCCTACCGGTGAGGCCTAGTGTCTTTCCTCTTCTTTCTTGTTGTCTTTTGGTGTTCTCCCCCCCTACATCCATGTCATTATCCAGAGCCCATACAGACATTTTTTGCTCTGATCTGTGCAGCTATGTATACTATGTCTGCACTGGTCGAACAGCTGCAGAATCTGACTTTGGAGGTAGCATACCTCCGCGCGACAGTCCACAGGCTGCCTGTTCTGCTGGTGGGTCATAGGCCTGCCCTGAACTGAATGTAACTCTCCCGGACAGGTTTTCCGGGGGTAGTGACAATTTTATCCGGTTCAGGGAGTCATGTAAAGTATACATTAGGCTATGTCCATACTCTTCTGGGGATGAGTGTCAACGTGTGGGTATGATTATTTTGTTGCTTAAAGAGGATGCCCAAACTTGGGCTTTTTCTCTGCCGACTGGATCACTGGCCCTCCGGTCAGTAGATTAATTCTTTAGAGCCTTGGGTCTTATCGGATCTCTCAGGTCGAGAGCAAGTTACAAGGTTTTCGGCAGGGAGAACGTTCCACGGAGACCTATTGCTCTGAATTTAGGAGATGGGCTACCGATACAGAGTGGAACGATCATGCTCTCCATAGCTAATTCTGTCAGGGTCTCTCTGAGAGACTGCAGGACGCGTTGGCTTTTCATGTAAATTCTGAGTCATTGGAAGCAGCTATGTCCCTTGCTGTACGTCTTGATAGACGCCTAAGGGAGAGATCTAGGGATCCTCACCTTCAGGACATACTGTCCAACAAGGGTACTGCTTCCTTTGAAACTTATAGTGGAGAGACACTGGTGGTTGCGCCTTGTGATGAGCCTATGCAGTTAGGAGGAGCTACTCCTGGAACTACTGGCAAAAGCTTGGGTCATGTGAAAGGAGTCTGCTTTTGTTGTGACAAGAAGGGGCATTTTGTGAATATTTGTCCGTACTTGCATCATCAAGGTGCAAACAAAAAGAAAAAGACGTTTAATCCCCAAATTACTATTGGTGGTGTGCGTGGGGAGCAAGAAAACCTACTTTTGTCTTTTACTGGTAAGTACCCGTTTTCTCCTGTCTGCCGAGGTGGTGCTAGAGTCCAAAACTGTGAAAATCAAGGCATTTATCGATAGTGGGGCAGGAGTTAACTTGATTGATGGACAGTTTGTTCGCATTCACGGGTTGACTACTAATGCATTAGAGAAAAGTATTTCTGTCTTTGCAGTTGACTCAGCACTAGAGTTGAGCGAACACCTGGATGTTCGGGTTCGAGAAGTTCGGCCGAACATCCCGGAAATGTTCGGGTTCGGGATCCGAACCCGATCCGAACTTCGTCCCGAACCCGAACCCCATTGAAGTCAATGGGGACCCGAACTTTTCGGCACTAAAAAGGCTGTAAAACAGCCCAGGAAAGAGCTAGAGGGCTGCAAAAGGCAGCAACATGTAGGTAAATCCCCTGCAAACAAATGTGGATAGGGAAATGAATTAAAATAAAAATTAAATAAATAAAAATTAACCAAAATCAATTGGAGAGAGGTTCCATAGCAGAGAATCTGGCTTCCCGTCACCCACCACTGGAACAGTCCATTCTCAGATATTTAGGCCCCGGCACCCAGGCAGAGGAGAGAGGTCCCGTAACAGAGAATCTGTCTTCATGTCAGCAGAGAATTAGTCTGCATGTCATAGCAGAGAATCAGGCTTCACGTCAGCCACCACTGCAACAGTCCATTGGCATATATTTATGCCCAGCACCCAGGCAGAGGAGAGAGGTCCCGTAACAGACAATCTGGCTTCATGTCAGCAGAGAATCAGTCTGCATGTCATAGCAGAGAATCAGGCTTCACGTCACCCACCACTGCAACAGTCCATTGTCATAAATTTAGGCCCAGCACTAGTGTTGAGCGGCATGTCCCATATTCGAATTCGCGAAATTTTGTGAATATTCGAAAGAATATTCGTAAAATATTCGCGATTATTCAAATTCGTTATTATTTCGCATATGCGATAATTCGAATTTTCGCATCGCATAATACATATGCTATGCAAAATTCACATGTGCGCTAATGAAATCGCCTTACGAAGATTCGCAACTCAATTCAATCACTAATGTATGAATGCAATGCCCTTTGCCTCTGTTCTGGGACAAGTGTAGATATTCGCATGTGCGCTAATAAAATCGCCTTACGAAGATTCGCACCTCAATCACTTTCTAGGGAATGTGAGACTTTTGGGAATCAATCGAGATACAGTGGGGGGTGATGACAGTAGTTGACAGAGTACAGATCAATGTAATCTGTAAGGTGGAAAGTAAAATAAAAAATACGAATTTTCGTTAATCGAATTTTACGAAGTTCTACGTATTCGCGAATATGGTGCTATACTATATGAATGCACAGGCCTTTGCCTCTCTGTTCTGGGGACAAGTGTAGATATTTGCATTTGCGTTAATAAAATCGCCTTACGAAGATTCGCAGCTCAATTCAATCACTAATGTATGAATGCAAAGCCCTTTGCCTCTGTTCTGGGACAAGTGTAGATATTCGCATGTGCGCTAATAAAATCGCCTTACGAAGATTCGCAACTCAATTCACTAATGTATGAATGCAAAGCCCTTTGCCTCTGTTCTGGGACGTGCCGATATTCGCATGTGCGCTAATAAAATCGCCTTACGAAGATTCGCGCCTCAATCACTTTCTAGGCAATGTGAGTAAGATCTGAGCTGTTGGACCTTTGGGAAACAATCAATTATATGTGTACTGTAATTTTGTGGGGGGGGGGGGGGGAAAACAAAAAACGAATATTCGTTTTTACGAATATATAGCACTATATTCGAAATATTCGCGAAATCGCGAAGTTGCGATATTCGCGAAAAAAATTTGCTTTTCGAATATTCGCGCTCAACACTACCCAGCACCCAGGCAGAGGAGAGAGGTCCCGTAACAGACAATCTGGCTTCATGTCAGCAGAGAATCAGTCTGCATGTCATAGCAGAGAATGAGGCTTCACGTCAGCCACCACTGCAACAGTCCATTGGCATATATTTAGGCCCAGCACCCAGGCAGAGGAGGGAGGTCCCGTAACAGAGAATCTGTCTTCATGTCAGCAGAGAATTAGTCTGCATGTCATAGCAGAGAATGAGGCTTCACGTCAGCCACCACTGCAACAGTCCATTGGCATATATTTAGGCCCAGCACACACACAGGCAGAGGAGAGAGGTCCCGTAACAGAGAATCTGGCTTCATGTCAGCAGAGAATTAGTCTGCATGTCATAGCAGAGAATGAGGCTTCACGTCAGCCACCACTGCAACAGTCCATTGGCATATATTTAGGCCCAGCACACACACAGGCAGAGGAGAGAGGTCCCGTAACAGAGAATCTGGCTTCATGTCAGCAGAGAATCAGTCTGCATGTCATAGCAGAGAATGAGGCTTCACGTCAGCCACCACTGCAACAGTCCATTGGCATATATTTAGGCCCAGCACCCAGGCAGAGGAGGGAGGTCCCGTAACAGAGAATCTGTCTTCATGTCAGCAGAGAATTAGTCTGCATGTCATAGCAGAGAATGAGGCTTCACGTCAGCCACCACTGCAACAGTCCATTGGCATATATTTAGGCCCAGCACCCAGGCAGAGGAGGGAGGTCCCGTAACAGAGAATCTGTCTTCATGTCAGCAGAGAATTAGTCTGCATGTCATAGCAGAGAATGAGGCTTCACGTCAGCCACCACTGCAACAGTCCATTGGCATATATTTAGGCCCAGCACACACACAGGCAGAGGAGAGAGGTCCCGTAACAGAGAATCTGGCTTCATGTCAGCAGAGAATCAGTCTGCATGTCATAGCAGAGAATGAGGCTTCACGTCAGCCACCACTGCAACAGTCCATTGGCATATATTTAGGCCCAGCACACACAGGCAGAGGAGAGAGGTCCCGTAACAGAGGATCTGGCTTCATGTCAGCAGAGAATCAGTCTGCATGTCATAGCAGAGAATCAGGCTTCACGTCAGCCACCACTGCAACAGTCCATTGTCATAAATTTAGGCCCAGCACCCAGGCAGAGGAGAGAGGTCCCGTAACAGAGAATCTGGCTTCATGTCAGCAGAGAATCAGTCTTCATATCATAGCAGAGAATCAGGCTTCACGTCACCCACCACTGTAAGAGTCAATTTTCATAAATTTAGGCCCAGAACCCAGGCAGAGGAGAAAGGTCCCGTAACAGACAATCTGGCTTCATGTCAGCAGAGAATCAGTCTTCATATCATAGCAGAGAATCAGGCTTCACGTCACCCACCACTGTAAGAGTCAATTTTCATAAATTTAGGCCCAGAACCCAGGCAGAGGAGAAAGGTCCCGTAACAGACAATCTGGCTTCATGTCAGCAGAGAATCAGTCTTCATATCATAGCAGAGAATCAGGCTTCACGTCACCCACCACTGCAACAGTCAATTTTCATAAATTTAGGCCCAGAACCCAGGCAGAGGAGAAAGGTCCCGTAACAGACAATCTGGCTTCATGACAGCAGAGAATCAGTCTTCATATCATAGCAGAGAATCAGGCTTCACGTCACCCACCACTGCAACAGTCCATTGGCATATATTTAGGCCTAGCACACAGGCAGAGCAGAGAGGTCCCGTAACAGACAATCTGGCTTCATGACAGCAGAGAATCAGTCTGCATGTCATAGCAGAGAATCAGGCTTCACGTCAGCCACCACTGCAACAGTCCATTGTCATAAATTTAGGCCCAGCACCCAGGCAGAGGAGAGAGGTCCCGTAAAAGAGGATCTGGCTTCATGTCAGCAGAGAATCAGTCTGCATGTCATAGCAGAGAATGAGGCTTCACGTCACCCACCACTGCAACAGTCCATTGGCATATATTTAGGCCTAGCACACAGGCAGAGCAGAGAGGTCCCGTAACAGACAATCTGGCTTCATGTCAGCAGAGAATCAGTCTGCATGTCATAGCAGAGAATGAGGCTTCACGTCACCCACCACTGCAACAGTCCATTGGCATATATTTAGGCCTAGCACACAGGCAGAGCAGAGAGGTCCCGTAACAGACAATCTGGCTTCATGACAGCAGAGAATCAGTCTGCATGTCATAGCAGAGAATGAGGCTTCACGTCAGCCACCACTGCAACAGTCCATTGGCATATATTTAGGCCTAGCACACAGGCAGAGGAGAGGTTCATTCAACTTTGGGTAGCCTCGCAATATAATGGTAAAATGAAAATAAAAATAGGATTGAATGAGGAAGTGCCCTGGAGTCCAATAATATATGGTTATGGGGAGGTAGTTAATGTCTAATCTGGACAAGGGACGGACAGGTCCTGTGGGATCCATGCCTGGTTCATTTTTATGAACGTCAGCTTGTCCACATTGGCTGTAGACAGGCGGCTGCGTTTGTCTGTAATGACGCCCCCTGCCGTGCTGAATACACGTTCAGACAAAACGCTGGCTGCCGGGCAGGCCAGCACCTCCAAGGCATAAAAGGCTAGCTCTGGCCACGTGGACAATTTAGAGACCCAGAAGTTGAATGGGGCCGAACCATCAGTCAGTACGTGGAGGGGTGTGCACACGTACTGTTCCACCATGTTAGTGAAATGTTGCCTCCTGCTAACACGTTGCGTATCAGGTGGTGGTGCAGTTAGCTGTGGCGTGTTGACAAAAGTTTTCCACATCTCTGCCATGCTAACCCTGCCCTCAGAGGAGCTGGCCGTGACACAGCTGCCTTGGCGACCTCTTGCTCCTCCTCTGCCTTGGCCTTGGGCTTCCACTTGTTCCCCTGTGACATTTGGGAATGCTCTCAGTAGCGCGTCTACCAACGTGCGCTTGTACTCGCGCATCTTCCTATCACGCTCCAGTGCAGGAAGTAAGGTGGGCACATTGTCTTTGTAGCGTGGATCCAGCAGGGTGGCAACCCAGTAGTCCGCACAGGTTAAAATGTGGGCAACTCTGCTGTCGTTGCGCAGGCACTGCAGCATGTAGTCGCTCATGTGTGCCAGGCTGCCCAGGGGTAAGGACAAGCTATCCTCTGTGGGAGGCGTATCGTCATCGTCCTGCCTTTCCCCCCAGCCACGCACCAGTGATGGACCCGAGCTGCGTTGGGTGCCACCCCGCTGTGACCATGCTTCATCCTCATCCTCCTCCACCTCCTCCTCATCCTCGTCCTCCTCGTCCTCCAGTAGTGGGCCCTGGCTGGCCACATTTGTACCTGGCCTCTGCTGTTGCCAAAAACCTCCCTCTGAGTCACTTCGAAGAGACTGGCCAGAAAGTGCTAAAAATGACCCCTCTTCCTCCTCCTCCTCCTCCTCCTCCTGGGCCACCTCCTCTTCCATCATCGCCCTAAGTGTTTTCTCAAGGAGACATAGAAGTGGTATTGTAACGCTGATAACGGTGTCATCGCCACTGGCCATGTTGGTGGAGTACTCGAAACAGCGCAACAGGGCACACAGGTCTCGCATGGAGGCCCAGTCATTGGTGGTGAAGTGGTGCTGTTCTGTAGTGCGACTGACCCGTGCGTGCTGCAGCTGAAACTCCACTATGGCCTGCTGCTGCTCGCACAGTCTGTCCAGCATGTGCAAGGTGGAGTTCCACCTGGTGGGCACGTCGCATATGAGGCGGTGAGCGGGAAGGCCGAAGTTACGCTGTAGCGCAGACAGGCGAGCAGCAGCAGGATGTGAACGCCGGAAGCGCGAACAGACGGCCCGCACTTTATGCAGCAGCTCTGACATGTCGGGGTAGTTGTGAATGAACTTCTGCACCACCAAATTCAGCACATGCGCCAAGCAAGGGATGTGCGTCAAATTGGCTAGTCCCAGAGCTGCAACGAGATTTCGCCCATTATCACACACCACCAGGCCGGGCTTGAGGCTCACCGGCAGCAACCACTCGTCGGTCTGTTGTTCAATACCCCGCCACAACTCCTGTGCGGTGTGGGGCCTGTCCCCCAAACATATGAGTTTCAGAATGGCCTGCTGACGTTTACCCCGGGCTGTGCTGAAGTTGGTGGTGAAGGTGTGTGGCTGACTGGATGAGCAGGTGGAAGAAGAGGAGGAGGAAGCCGAGAAGGAGGAGGTGGCAACAGGAGGCAAAGAATGTTGCCCTGCGATCCTTGGCGGCGGAAGGACGTGCGCCAAACAGCTCTCCGCCTGGGGCCCAGCTGCCACTACATTTACCCAGTGTGCAGTTAGGGAGATATAGCGTCCCTGGCCGTGCTTACTGGTCCACGTATCTGTGGTTAGGTGGACCTTGCCACAGATGGCGTTGCGCAGTGCACACTTGATTTTATCGGATACTTGGTTGTGCAGGGAAGGCACGGCTCTCTTGGAGAAGTAGTGGCGGCTGGGAACAACATACTGTGGGACAGCAAGCGACATGAGCTGTTTGAAGCTGTCTGTGTCCACCAGCCTAAATGACAGCATTTCATAGGCCAGTAGTTTAGAAATGCTGGCATTCAGGGCCAGGGATCGAGGGTGGCTAGGTGGGAATTTACGCTTTCTATCAAATGTTTGTGAGATGGAGAGCTGAACGCTGGCGTGTGACATGGTTGAGACGCTTGGTGACGGAGGTGGTGGTGGTGGTGTTGGTGGTACATCCCCTGTTTGCTGGGCGGCAGGTGCCAACGTTCCTCCAGAGGCGGAGGAAGAGGCCGAGGCGGCAGCAGCAGAATAGGCCGAGGCGGCAGCAGCAGAAGAGGTAGCAGGGGGAGCCTGAGTGACTTCCTTGGTTTTAAGGTGTTTACTCCACTGCAGTTCATGCTTTGCATGCAGGTGCCTGGTCATGCAGGTTGTGCTCAGGTTCAGAACGTTAATGCCTCGCTTCAGGCTCTGATGGCACAGCGTGCAAACCACTCGGGTCTTGTCGTCAGCACATTGTTTGAAGAAGTGCCATGCCAGGGAACTCCTTGAAGCTGCCTTTGGGGTGCTCGGTCCCAGATGGCGGCGGTCAGTAGCAGGCGGAGTCTCTTGGCGGCGGGTGTTCTGCTTTTGCCCACTGCTCCCTCTTTTGCTACGCTGTTGGCTCGGTCTCACCACTGCCTCTTCCTCCGAACTGTGAAAGTCAGTGGCACGACCTTCATTCCATGTGGGGTCTAGGACCTCATCGTCCCCTGCATCGTCTTCCACCCAGTCTTGATCCCTGACCTCCTGTTCAGTCTGCACACTGCAGAAAGACGCAGCAGTTGGCACCTGTGTTTCGTCATCATCAGAGACATGCTGAGGTGGTATTCCCATGTCCTCATCATCAGGAAACATAAGTGGTTGTGCGTCAGTGCATTCTATGTCTTTCACCGCTGGGGAAGGGCTAGGTGGATGCCCTTGGGAAACCCTGCCAGCGGAGTCTTCAAACAGCATAAGAGACTGCTGCATAACTTGAGGCTGAGACAGTTTCCCTGGTATGCATGGGGGTGATGTGACAGACTGATGGGGTTGGTTTTCAGGCGCCATCTGTGCGCTTTCTGCAGAAGACTGGGTGGGAGATAATGTGAACGTGCTGGATCCACTGTCGGCCACCCAATTGACTAATGCCTGTACCTGCTCAGGCCTTACCATCCTTAGAACGGCATTGGGCCCCACCATATATCGCTGTAAATTCTGGCGGCTACTGGGACCTGAGGTAGTTGGTACACTAGGACGTGTGGATGTGGCAGAACGGCCACGTCCTCTCCCAGCACCAGAGGGTCCACTAACACCACCACGACCATGTCCACGTCCGCGTCCCTTACTAGATGTTTTTCTCATTGTTATGGTTCACCACAACAACAAATATATTATTTGGCCCAATGTATTGTATTCAAATTCAGCGGGATATAAATTTGAGGCCTAGTATTTAGGCGCTGGGTGACCGGTATGGATTTAGTGACAGAATTAGACTTGGAAATTCACAGAAGCGTGTGTGTGTGAAGTTATTCTGAATGACCCAATGTGCACCTTGAATATTATATACCCTTTTAGGGATAGATTTCAAATAGCTCTGATATAGCAGAAACCACTAAATTATGAAATTGCTAAATTGGGAATTGTATTTCAACCCAGAACAAGAAATGTGCTTGAACGGACACTAAATAACTCGCCCAGCTACAGCACTAGGACAGATTTAGCGGGATATAAATTTGAGGCCTAGTATTTAGGCGCTGGGTGACAGGTATGGGTTTAGTGACAGAATTAGACTTGGAAATACACAGTAGCGGGTGTGTGTGAAGTTATTCTGAATGACCCAATGTGCACCTTGAATATTATATACCCTTTTAGGGATAGATTTCAAATAGCTCTGATATAGCAGAAACCACTAAATTATGAAATTGCTAAATTGGGAATTGTATTTCAACCCAGAACAAGAAATGTGCTTGAACGGACACTAAATAACTCGCCCAGCTACAGCACTAGGACAGATTTAGCGGGATATAAATTTGAGGCCTAGTATTTAGGCGCTGGGTGACAGGTATGGGTTTAGTGACAGAATTAGACTTGGAAATACACAGTAGCGGGTGTGTGTGAAGTTATTCTGAATGACCCAATGTGCACCTTGAATATTATATACCCTTTTAGGGATAGATTTCAAATAGCTCTGATATAGCAGAAACCACTAAATTATGAAATTGCTAAATTGGGAATTGTATTTCAACCCAGAACAAGAAATGTGCTTGAACGGACACTAAATAACTCGCCCAGCTACAGCACTAGGACAGATTTAGCGGGATATAAATTTGAGGCCTAGTATTTAGGCGCTGGGTGACAGGTATGGGTTTAGTGACAGAATTAGACTTGGAAATACACAGTAGCGGGTGTGTGTGAAGTTATTCTGAATGACCCAATGTGCACCTTGAATATTATATACCCTTTTAGGGATAGATTTCAAATAGCTCTGATATAGCAGAAACCACTAAATTATGAAATTGCTAAATTGGGAATTGTATTTCAACCCAGAACAAGAAATGTGCTTGAACGGACACTAAATAACTCGCCCAGCTACAGCACTAGGACAGATTTAGCGGGATATAAATTTGAGGCCTAGTATTTAGGCGCTGGGTGACAGGTATGGGTTTAGTGACAGAATTAGACTTGGAAATACACAGTAGCGGGTGTGTGTGAAGTTATTCTGAATGACCCAATGTGCACCTTGAATATTATATACCCTTTTAGGGATAGATTTCAAATAGCTCTGATATAGCAGAAACCACTAAATTATGAAATTGCTAAATTGGGAATTGTATTTCAACCCAGAACAAGAAATGTGCTTGAACGGACACTAAATAACTCGCCCAGCTACAGCACTAGGACAGATTTAGCGGGAAATAAATTTGAGGCCTAGTATTTAGGCGCTGGGTGACAGGTATGGGTTTAGTGACAGAATTAGACTTGGAAATACACAGTAGCGGGTGTGTGTGAAGTTATTCTGAATGACCCAATGTGCACCTTGAATATTATATACCCTTTTAGGGATAGATTTCAAATAGCTCTGATATAGCAGAAACCACTAAATTATGAAATTGCTAAATTGGGAATTGTATTTCAACCCAGAACAAGAAATGTGCTTGAACGGACACTAAATAACTCGCCCAGCTACAGCACTAAGGACAGATTTAGCGGGATATAAATTTGAGGCCTAGTATTTAGGCGCTGGGTGACAGGTATGGGTTTAGTGACAGAATTAGACTTGGAAATACACAGTAGCGGGTGTGTGTGAAGTTATTCTGAATGACCCAATGTGCACCTTGAATATTATATACCCTTTTAGGGATAGATTTCAAATAGCTCTGATATAGCAGAAACCACTAAATTATGAAATTGCTAAATTGGGAATTGTATTTCAACCCAGAACAAGAAATGTGCTTGAACGGACACTAAATAACTCGCCCAGCTACAGCACTAAGGACAGATTTAGCGGGATATAAATTTGAGGCCTAGTATTTAGGCGCTGGGTGACAGGTATGGGTTTAGTGACAGAATTAGACTTGGAAATACACAGTAGCGGGTGTGTGTGAAGTTATTCTGAATGACCCAATGTGCACCTTGAATATTATATACCCTTTTAGGGATAGATTTCAAATAGCTCTGATATAGCAGAAACCACTAAATTATGAAATTGCTAAATTGGGAATTGTATTTCAACCCAGAACAAGAAATGTGCTTGAACGGACACTAAATAACTCGCCCAGCTACAGCACTAGGGACAGATTTAGCGGGATATAAATTTGAGGCCTAGTATTTAGGCGCTGGGTGACAGGTATGGGTTTAGTGACAGAATTAGACTTGGAAATACACAGTAGCGGGTGTGTGTGAAGTTATTCTGAATGACCCAATGTGCACCTTGAATATTATATACCCTTTTAGGGATAGATTTCAAATAGCTCTGATATAGCAGAAACCACTAAATTATGAAATTGCTAAATTGGGAATTGTATTTCAACCCAGAACAAGAAATGTGCTTGAACGGACACTAAATAACTCGCCCAGCTACAGCACTAGGGACAGATTTAGCGGGATATAAATTTGAGGCCTAGTATTTAGGCGCTGGGTGACAGGTATGGGTTTAGTGACAGAATTAGACTTGGAAATACACAGTAGCGGGTGTGTGTGAAGTTATTCTGAATGACCCAATGTGCACCTTGAATATTATATACCCTTTTAGGGATAGATTTCAAATAGCTCTGATATAGCAGAAACCACTAAATTATGAAATTGCTAAATTGGGAATTGTATTTCAACCCAGAACAAGAAATGTGCTTGAACGGACACTAAATAACTCGCCCAGCTACAGCACTAGGGACAGATTTAGCGGGATATAAATTTGAGGCCTAGTATTTAGGCGCTGGGTGACCGGTATGGATTTAGTGACAGAATTAGACTGGAATATGGCCAAAAAATGAACAGACTATTGCTGGTTAAATGCACTTGGTGTGACAGCTTCACCCTGATGTAGGCTTTAGCCAAAAAACAACCACACCATTGAGGGTTAAATGCACTTGGTGACAGGCGCAGCTTGCCCCTGATTTAGTATATGGCCAAAAAATGAACAGACTATTGCTGGTTAAATGCACTTGGTGTGACAGCTTCACCCTGATGTAGGCTTCAGCCAAAAAACAACCACACCATTGAGGGTTAAATGCACTTGGTCGCAGCTTGGATGCACTTGGTCGCAGCACCGCACAAGACACAAAATGGCCGCCGATCACACCATAAAAAAGTGACTGACAAACGGTCTGGGCAGCCTAAAAACAGTGAGTGAGCATTTGAGTATCAGCAGCTCAATGATGCACAGCTGCAGATCGATAGATTAATCAAGTGAAGTCCTTTGGAGGAGTTAATCTGCCTAATCTCGCCCTACTGTCGCATCCGCAACCTCTCCCTACGCTAATCAGAGCAGAGTGACGGGCGGCGCTATGTGACTCCAGCTTAAATAGAGGCTGGGTCACATGGTGCTCTGGCCAATCACAGCCATGCCAATAGTAGGCATGGCTGTGACGGCCTCTTGGGGCAAGTAGTATGACGCTTGTTGATTGGCTGCTTTGCAGCCTTTCAAAAAGCGCCAAGAAAGCGTCACAAAAGCGCGAAGAAAGCGACGAACACCGAACCCGAACCCGGACTTTTACGAAAATGTCCGGGTTCGGGTCCGTGTCACGGACACCCCAAAATTCGGTACGAACCCGAACTATACAGTTCGAGTTCGCTCATCCCTACTCAGCACCTCTCACCCAAAAATGCCTGTCGCAGGTAGTGAATGACATTCATTTAAGAGTGGGTGATTTTCATCAGGAATCTACCTCCTGTTATGTGTTGGAGGGTCTGCCTGCTCAGTTGGTGTTGGGTCTACCATGGTTAAGCAAACATAACCCTAACATTGACTGGCAAGTGAGACAGATTCTCGATTGGAGTGATTTTTGCATGGACAACTGTCTTTATGCATCATTCTCTATGGTTACCACTAAAACTGTTCCCTCGTTGATTTATGAATTTTCTGATGTGTTCTCTGAGATTGGTAATCAGGAGTTACCCCCGCATTGGGAGTATGATTGTCCCGTAAATCTTATTCCCGGAGTTAAATTGCCCAAATCTCGGTTGTATAGTCTTTCAGAACCCGAAAGAAAGGCCATGCGAGATTATATCACCAAAAGTTTGGCAAAGGGACATATTAGACCATCCAGGTCCTCAATGGCTGCTGGATTTTTCTTTGTAAAGAAAAAGAATGGTACCCTGAGGCCATGTCTGGACTTCCGTGAACTCAATCGTATTACCGTCCGTGATCCTTACCTCCTTCCTTTGATTCCGGATTTGTTTAGTCAGATTGTCGGTGCCAAAGGTCTCTAAATTGGATCTGAGGGGGGCATATAATTTGGTAAGGATCAAGGAGGGGGATGAGTGGAAGACCACATTTAATACCCCTGAGGGTCATTTTAAAAACGTGGACATGCCCTTTTGGTTAACCAACGCTCCTGCGGTTTTTCAACACTTTGTCATACTAATTTTTTCACCTAATATGGAGACTCATTAGGATCATGTGAGACAGGTGTTACAGATCCTAAGAGAGAATAAGTTGTATGCTAAGATGGAAAAGTGTGTATTTGCTGTACAGGAAGTGCAATTTCTGGCTTACCTGGTATCATCCTCAGGTTTTGTATGGATCCCGAGAGGCTCTGTGCCGTGTTGGACTGGGATCGACCCGAAAATCTGAAGGCGCTTATGCGGGTTTTGGGGTTTACCAACTACTACCGTAAATTTATCTTAAACTATTTAACGGTGGTTAAACCTTTAACAGACATGACTAGGAAGGGTGCTGATATTTCTAACTGGTCTGGTGAGAGCATTCCACAGAGCTCATCCTGATAAGGTCAGTCCTGTGTGCCTGTAGGTCACCCGTAGTGTCACACTTTTGACAGGTGTTAGAAAGTCTGAAGGACTGACTGTACATGAGTGATCTGACAGCCTCACTTTGTCTGTGTGTTGCTGGTATGTCCACACCTCCTGTTCAGGTGTGGATCATGTGACCTTTACCTCTCCCTATTTAGTCCGACTTTACCCATCACTCCTTGCTCTGGATAGCTTCATTTGGTTTTGGAAGAGCTGGAGTGTGGTTCTTGATAAAGTCCTGTTCATCCATTATCCTCAGAAGTTAAATGTTCCACTTGTTGTGTTTTGTATCCCCTCCTCCCACCGGTTGTTTTCTAGGCCTCAGCGAGACGCTGGTTCCTTCACCAGGGAAGGAATGGGTTGTCTCTGCCCTGTCATTACCTTTAGGGCATCCGATGGTTACCAGGGTTTTCCAGGTTCCTGTGTATGGGCATCTCTACCATCGAGAGGTGCCCATAAGGATAGGAGTTATGGCCAGGAGCAGGGTTTTATAGGTGGTGAATCTTTTCCTTCCCTAGAAGTGAGGCCTAGTGTTTTCCTCTTCCTTATTGTTGTCTTTTGGTGTTCTCCCCTACTATATCCGTGACAATAAGAGCTTCAAGAAATGCTTCTAGAACAAAAGTGCCAGGATGGTCTTTGGCCTTTAATTTGTAATGAGTAACCTACTAGAATAGAACTTTTTGTCCTATTTAAAATGTAAATTGATTTGGCTGAATGTCAAACTGAGGTCAATCTAGGCACAAGGAGAACCATTTATAGGCATGCTATAAAATAAGGCACTCCACAAAGAATCAGTATATAAATACAGTATATAAGGTGCCCCTGCACACAAAGGGACTTCATTTAAAGGGGCTGTATAGGATTAAAAACATGGCTGCTTTCTTCCAGAAACAGTGCCACATCTGTTCATGTTTTTTTTTTCCGGTATTGCAGCTCATCAATATTGAAGTGAATGTGATTTGCCTGCAATTCCACATACTGTAGATCTGTACATATTTGACACTGTCTATGTAAGTGTATGGAGATATCAAGAGAACCAAACAAGCGCACAGCCAACAGGTATTAAAGATCTGTAGACATCCATAAACCATAATTTAAGCCAGTGGTATGCCTTCAATAGAGGAACATATTATGGGGGTCTGGGGGGAATCCGGCACTGAGCTTCCTCTCTTCCCAAAGTGAAAACACAGCATTTTCATGCAGCTGTCACTAGGGGAAGCTCAAGGCAAAGAGATTATTACAGCAACTGTATAAATTCCTATGCACTGAGCTCCCCCTAGTGGGTGCTGCAGGCAGATAATTTTATAATAAATGATGTGAGAGGAAGCAGTGATTTAAAGCTGTATCAATATATTTACGCTGGTTGTCTGGTATAAATACATTGAAAAACATGTTGTTCAAAATGAGCACCATATTTTTGAAGTACCTTTTTCCAACATTGAAGTCGGATAAAGTGGGTAAGGCTATTGCCAACTTCTGTTTATTACAATGTTTTTTTTTACTTAACTTTCTTCTGCTCAATAAAAAAATTGTGCTTTGCATTCTGAATTGCCTGGGAGTGTTTCATGCATGTGTAGTGGCACACTGGGTGGGGCAGGTGGCCCATACTACAGATATAGTAGAGTTAACACACATGTTTTATGAGACGTGTTATCTAAACTAAATGTATTAAGCAAACACCTTCAATTGCTTTTCAATGGCTTTTGTTTCAAGATAACATGACGAGTTAAGAAATTTAAGTTAAGAGTTTGTGTTAGGGGCCCTATGACATTTGTGTACATTCCTGATTTAAGATGAATTTTTATCAGTTTGTTAAAGGGGTTTCCTGGGATTTTAATATTGATGACCTATCCTCAGGATATCAGATCGGCGGGGGTCCGACACCCAGAACCCCTGCCGATCAGCTGGTTGAAGAGAAGACCATGCTCCGTGGGAGCGCTGCTTAGCCCTTCATTGTTTACCTTCTCGCCGTCTACATCGCAGTGGTGAGCAGGTGTAATTACAAGGCATCCCATTCATTTCAATGGGACGCCCTGTTTCTATACACTTGAATAGGAAGGAGCCGTCCCATTAAAGTGGATGAGACACCTTGTAATTACACCTGCTCGCCGCTGCAATGTCTACTGCAAGCAGCACAAGGAGCACGGCCTTCTCTTTAACCAGCTGAACGGCGGGGATGCCGGGTGTCAGACCCCTGACGATCTGATACTGATGACCTATCCTGAGGATAGGTCATCAATATTAAAATCCCAGAAAACACCTTTAATGATTTAGATTAAATTAGTGTTTAAGAGCTCCCAGAAATGTAGAAAGAAGGGCTGCAGGCTCCTCTGATGGATTTCACTGTGAAGGAGACATAGCAGATCTCACTGTATGTAAAATGAGGCAGACTCCAAAAATGAAACAGTTGAAAATGTTTGATAAAGAAATATTGGAGAATGTAGCACAAAATAAGTGCAGTGAAAATAATAAGAAATGCCCATAAAGTTGCCCAAGGCCTTTAAAGAGGTTCTCCGGGAATTAAGAAAATAAAAATACCTTAATATTATTTTAATATATTCCCATATACCTTTCATTAGTTATAATGGCTTGTTTTATCTGGGGAGAAATCATTAGGAGAAACAAAATGGCCGCTGTCCTATTAGTCTAAGTCACTTCTGAACTTTGAGCCAAAGAGCTGCCTCATCCTCGTCTCCTACTCTATAATCAAAAATATAGCTGATAATATTTTCAGCTGAATCTCTAGAAATGGAGTTCATGAGGAGACATGAAGTACAGAGAGGATGGACAGGACAGTCTGTGGTAATGTGGGGCTGTGGTAATGGAAACTGCATACAAGAGCTGCTGGTCACTACTACACCCTCACCATCCTCTCTGTACTTCATGTCTCCTCATGAACTCCATTCCTACAGAGATTCAACTGAAGATCATATTAAACTGTATTCAAGATCATAATCACTGACAAGTAGGAGAGGAAGATGAGGCAGCACTTTAGCTCAGTGTTGTGAAGTAACTTGTCCTGCTATGGGATTAGGACAGGTTTTGTGTGTACTAATAGGACAGCGACCATTTTATTTCCCCTGCTGATTGCTCCCTAGACAAAGGAGCCATTATAACTAATGAAAGGTAATTGGGAATATATTTATAATAGTAAAGTAATTTTTATGCATTTTCATTTTCTTAATTCCTGGAGAACCCCTTTAAATCTTAACAAGAAAATTGGAGGATGATGATACTTTTGTTTCCTTGTAATAAATACAAGAAGTAGGCATGTCCCATAACCTCGAGTACTGATATTATTGACATTATACTATTTGCTTTGTTGACAGGCAAACCAAACGGATGGATGTTGTTCAATAGCAGCTGAAAAGCCACTGGTTTTGTGTGGCTAATCCAAAGAGAATTAAAGTTTCCAGTCCCTTAGACAAAAAATCAATCTGAGCAGCTGCCTCTACACGGAACATATTTCACTGCATTGATCTTTAAATAAAATAACCTGGTAGCTTTGTAAGGGAAGAATTCTGCTGTGAATTCAGTATTTCATGGCCATATACGAGCTCTGAAGCTCCACTCGTATAACATACCAAGACATCATTTCCAAACGGCTGCAAAAAATAACATTTTCATCTCCATTATGTTCAATAATTAGTGACACATTTTTAGGGAAATGCAACGAAGCAATTTAGAAATCAAAATCATATCTATTAAATCAAGTTAAAAATTCCAAATCATTAACTGTAATAACCCCATTTACTTCTTTTCATTAGAACGCTTCATAATTATTAGACACATATATAGCACAAGAGGAGAACAATAACCCCGTTTTAAGTTTCTTGGTTTATTTCATATTATCTCTGGTTACCAGGGCTATTCTTTAAGGAAATGAAAGGCAGAGCAACAAGTAAAGTGGGGTGCATCTGCAGCGAGCCCTGGATGAGTCGGTGCAGAGGATGGTAGTTGTAGTGACCTTGGCTTCCTGGGAATCAGTGCAGTGGAAATGTAGCATTAAATAATGAGGCCAGAATTAAATGCATAAAAATCTCTTTTACTAAGTGCTGATTTCAAGTGCAATTTCCTGGAACCAGTAAGGGATATGGATGCAGGTTGGATGGCTGCAGTTTAGCGCTTGTATTTTATTGGCTTAGTAGTAGTTTGGGTGATTGGTGTCTTAGCTAAAGTCCCTCCTCTCACAGCAATGTCTTCAAATGCTGGATGTATCTCTGCAGTCTGTCTTCTCAAGGATTTACTCGAGGCAGTATATATTTAGTCTCTGAGCAGCAGCTTTGCAGTGTGCTTCCTCTCCACTCTGTGGTTACACAGGAACTCCCCCTCCTGACAGGAAGCAGTACCAGCCAGCTCCTACCAAGAGAGGAGGAACAGGGTGGTTAGCCCTGTTCCTTGCCACCTATTTGCCATCCATATACTTGCTGGAAGTTACGGAGAAAATTTTTAAAATACATAATACAAAACTATATACATTTGTATTACCCCTAGGTCCAAGGTATACATAAACACCCCACTGATCATTTTTAGAGTTATTTTCATATACTCAAACACTGTCATATTATACAATATAATACTATCCATGAAAAAATTGTTGCCATAAATGTGGTCCTATGAATCTTTCAAGATTGTACTAGGCAGAATCAAGGCAGAAATCCAGATCATTCCAAAGGGTTCACTTACTTTTTTTTTTCTTTTTTTTTGGCAGCTCTATGTTTACATGGCACATTATGTGCCACTGTGTGGATTGACTTCTCTCCAGGTAGGATCTGAAACATCAATACAGGATGAAAATTGGAAGCAGCAGGTTCCTGAAAAGTTACTTCCCGTGTGTGACACGCATGTTGGGCAATAAATAATAAACTCACAATAGAAAAACTGAGCACATCAATCCAAAAAACAGCTAGTCGATAATATGACTACCCTCCTACCCAAAATTGCCTACAGATTCTATGTAACCTCCTCATGTCCAAAATTTACAACATTTATGTCTGTCCTACTTCATCAAGAGCCACGCATCTGAATTCTATGACATCTGAGTATCTTTTATTAGCAGCGGCTATATAGCAGCGGTTATTTGCAGCGGCTATATAGCAACTGATGATTAATATGATGCTAAAACACTTGGGGTTAGTTACTTACTGATCCCACAGAGATAGCTTTTCCTAATGATTGCCCATTGATGTGTATTCCTGAAAAAAACGTTAAAGTGTATTTCCAGTCATAAGACCACTTTTCATTAATAATATAGTTGAATATCAAAAAACTTTGTAATATATCTTATTAAAGAATGATGCTTCCTCCTGTGCTTCTCAGTATGCATACCTCCTCTTTACCTCCACTCAGTCTCTTATCTCTAATAGCTCATGTCTCCATTGCAGCCTCACAAGCAACATGTCTATGGAGAGAAGAGCAGGGCTAAGGACACTGCTGCCAGCTAGTAAGCGATTTATTACCTCACTCTGAATAATGGTACAGCCTTGTCTTACATGATATAGTAGAGTCAAAAGTGCTAAGTGTAGCAAAGCTAAGAAATTGCAGTTTGTGTGTCTTTCATCCAGCAGCCTCCTCCCCCTACCATTCCTGTTAAAACCAAGAAAGCGCAAAGCAGCCTGATTAACCTTTTTTCTTTAACGAGATATATTACAAAGTTTCTTATAGTCACTTGTACTATTCATTTATGGAAAGCTGTTTTATAACTGGAAGTATGCTTTAAAAAATGTGTAAATATATAAAAAAAGACATGCCCATCTTATTTAAAAAAAACAAAACTGTGCCATTCCTGTCCACAGGTTGTGCATGGTACTGCTATTCACCCACATTCACATCAATGGAGCATCAGACAGGAGTGGCACTCCTTATCAAACCTGTTACCAGCTCATATAATAACTCTTTTTTTGTCATTTCTTTGGAAACGTTTCTTGTTATGTTCATCTTCTTTTTAGATCCCTGCTCCATTTGTCACATTACAGAATATACAGAATATACAGATCAGCTCCACCTGCATCTTTCCTTCTCTGGAGTTTGCAAAGAAAAAAGCTCAGACTAATTGTCTCCGACCATAATTACTGTACTTTCTGCATTTGGTGAAATACTGGGAGAATATATTTAATGAATGTTTTCTTTGAAATTCCAGCCTTTATTCAATCATTTCCACTCCACATCTGCTGTTGTTTTGTGTTATTCTGACTTTGTATGTGATACACGCTTAAGAGTCTTCAGTACGATTAGCATATGGCTCGGTGTGACTGGTTTTACCAGTTATAAATTATTCTCGGATATGTAGCAGACATGCCTTGAGGACAACACTAGTGGTGTGAAGTCAGGCTGGCACCATCTCCATCCCAATGGGCAGTGTTAACCTGACGAGAGCCCCAATTCTGCGCAGGCAGCACAAATAAAAAATAAGCAGGCAAACCGGTCAGAGAGGCATGTACCTCCGTATCTGAAAATAGTTGGGAGGAAATCGAGCAACCGGTTCTGTGATAATGGATGTGGTGGCATGATAATCTTCATCTTCAGAAGGGAGAGCTCCATTTTGATTTTTACTTTGGGGCACCAGTGATGTTACGTCTGTTGTTCCCCCCAGAAGATTTAGATTACTTACAGAGGTTATCCACTGAGACATTCTGTACTAGGCAGAAAAGTCCCTTAAAAGTAAGCTAGGACCTCCCGTAGGTACCTGTAATTGGTGGGTAAACCTAACAGTAAGGGCTCATTCAGACGGCTGTATGTGTTTTGCGATCCGCAAATTGCGGATCCACAAAACACGGATACCGGATACGCGTTTCGCCGGTTGGCTTTGTCAGGGGAAAGTGATGAAGCCAACCGGGGAAACGTGTTGGGTAAGGGTAGGTAAGGGACATCGGGATGGATATTGAGCAAGGACTGTAATGATCTTATGTGGATCCTTTTTATACTCTTGAGCGTTTTTTGTATGCATTTGCACTTTACACAGATGTATTAGTTTGTCTTATAAGTGGCTGGCTTTATAGGGGGTTAGTTGTTACATACCCCTTTAACTATATACATTATCATATGTTATATGCTTTATATGCCCTTGATTTACATGTTAGATATCAAATGAGAGGTATTCATTTTCAGTTGTTTTTTATTTATTTATTTTTTATTCCCTATCGTCGCTCGACGATGCCTCTGCCTGTAGTCCGCACGGCCCGGGCGCAGACTACTGTATCCAGTACGCCTGTGCGAGATTACGGCGCTTCTCTGCATTTACCTCAGTGGCAAGTGAAGTGAATAAATTAGCTAGGAGGCGGCGCTGGGCGGGGAGGGGATCTGTGGATGACACTTGTGGGGATCTGTGGATGACACTTGTGGGGATCTGTGGATGACACTTGTGGGGATCTGTGGATGACACTTGTGGGGATCTGTGGATGACACGTGGGGGGATCTGTGGATGACATTTGTGGGGATCTGTGGATGACACGTGGGGGGGATCTGTGGATGACATTTGTGGGGATCTGTGGATGACACGTGGGGGGATCTGTGGGTGACACTTGTGGGGGGATCTGTGGATGACACTTTTGGGGATCTGTGGATGACACTTATGGGGATCTGTGGATGACACTTAAGGGGATCTGTGGATGACACGTGGGGGGGATCTGTGGATGACATTTGTGGGGATCTGTGGATGACACGTGGGGGGATCTGTGGGTGACACTTGTGGGGGGATCTGTGGATGACGCTTTTGGGGATCTGTGGATGACACTTATGGGGATCTGTGGATGACACTTATGGGGATCTGTGGATGACATGGTATGAAGCTGGAGGGAGAAAACGTGGCCTTACCACAATGAAGGGTACAGTCTGTATAAATAGGTGGGCGAAAAAAAAGGGGTGGATCAAAGGGCATGGTCAATAGGCGGAGTCAAGGGAGCTGCAAAATTAGCTTTTGCCTAAGGTGGCAAAAATCCTTGCACTAGTCCTGATAATGTGATGGAAAAATGAAGTGCCTTATGCTATAAGAATACTCATATGTCCCTGGTTCTTCAGATTTCTTGCAGACCATGAGACACAGTATAGGGGGTGCAGACTAAGAGGCAGACTGGGATCTGTAGAACATTGCATCAATGTGCACCTATATCACAAAATAAGTGCCAAATGGTGTCAGCGCTGAGGGGCCTACACACTGTCCTACTTTTGAAAAGCCCAAGGAGGGATCCATAGTGCCCTTCCTTAGTTTTGCCCACTTAATGCCCCTTAACAGTAAGAACGCCCCACATACATTATCTCATAAATGTCACAGACAGAAGATATACAGTGGACATAAAAAGTCTACACACCCCTGTTGTCAGGTTTCTGTGATGTAAAAAAATGAAATGAGACAAAGATAAATCACTTCAGAACTTTTTCCACCTCACATACAGGACTCATCTCAGGTTAATTTGCATATGTTTCAAATTGGGTTTTTTACACAATAAAAGCACAGAGCTATGGGGACTGGGTATTGTGGATGTGCTAGCGGCCATCTAGCAACCCATGTCCTCAGCTTTATACACAAAATCCTGGTGACAGGTTCCCTTTAAGGGGGGAAAATTCCTTCCTGACTCCAATAAGGCAATCAGAATAACTCTCTGGATCAACAACCCCTCTCTAGTAGCTATAGCCTTTCGTTGAAGCACCTTTTGATTTTATTACATCACTCAGTCTTTTTGGGTATGAGTCTATCAACATGGCACATTTTGACTTGGCAAGATTTGTCCACTCTTCTTTGCAAAAACACTCCAAATCTGTCAGATTGCTAGGGCATCTCTTGTGCACAGCCCTCTTCAGATCTCCCCACAGATTTTCAATCGGATTCAGGTCTGGGCTCTGGCTGGGCCATTCCGAAACTTTAATCTTCTTCTGGTGAAGCCATTCTTTTGTTGATTTGGATGTATGCTTTGGGTCGTTGTCATGCTGAAAGATAAAGTTCCTCTTCCTGTTCAGCTTTCAAGCAGAAGCCTGAAGGTTTTGTGCCAATATTGACTGGTATTTGGGACTGTTCATAATTCCCTCTAGCTTAACTAAGGCCCCAGTTCCAGCTGAAGAAAACAGCCCCTTGGCATGATGCTGCCACCATGCTTCACTGTGGGGATGGTGTTCTTTTGGTGATTTGCAGGGTTGTTTTTGCACCCAAACATATCTTTTGAAATTATGGCCAAAAAGTTCAACCTTGGTTTCATCAGACCATAACACCTTTTCCCACATGCTTTTGGGAGACTTTAGATGTGTTTTTGCAAAATGTAGCCTGGCTTAGATATTTTTCTTCGTAAGAAAATGCTTTCGTCTTGCCACTCTACCCCACAGCCCAGACATATGAAGAATACGGGAGATTGTTGTCACATGTACCACACAGCCAGTACTTGCCAGATATTCCTGCAGCTCCTTTAATGTTGCTGTAGGCCTCTTGGTCGCCTCCCAGACCAGTTTTCTTCTCGTCTTTCCATCAATTTTGGAGGGAACGTCCAGTTCTTGGTAATGTCACTGTTGTGCCATATTTTCTCCACTTGATGATGACTGTCTTCACTGTGTTCCATGGTATATCTAATGCCTTGGAAATTCTTTTGTCTCCTTCTCTGGACTGATACCTTTTAACAATGAGATCCCTCTGATGCTTTGGAAGCTCCCTGTGGACCATGGCTTTTGCTGTGGGATGCGACTAAGAACATTTCAGGAAAGACCAACTAGAGCAGCTGAACTTTATTTGGAGCACTTTATCAGAAGCACGTTAAATGATGGCAGGTGTATGCTGATTCCTATTTAACATGATTTTGAATGTGATTGCTTAATTGCTTTTTTCTTCCCTCCACCTAAAAGATTTCAGTTTGTTTTTTAATTGAGTTGTACAGTTTATAGGTCACATTAAAGGTGGAAAAAGTTCTGAAATGATTTATCTTTGTCTCATTTTTTTTACAGCACAGAAACCTGACATTTTAACAGGGGTGTGTAGACTTTCTATATCCACTGTAGATACACACAGATCGGCAGATAGAAGAGACAGATAGATATTAGATAGATAGACAGGTGGATAGGGTAGACAGATAGACAGACAGAACACACTAATAAATAAAACTTAACACTTGTAGACACTTAGATCTTCTAGAAGCTGGGGTCCCTTTGCAGCATGGCAGTGGAGGGGAGTTCAGAGATAGGCAGGAGGAGGAGGAGGAAGACAGGGAAGAGGTCAAAAAGGCTCTATCTCTTGCTAAATCATTGTCATTATTATCTCAGCCAACCAGACACAACAGGGCCGCATCTCAGCCTTTGTCCTCCTCCTCCTGCTTCCTGACTGCCTGCTGTTACTAGTGAGACTAGGAAAGGAAGGAGGAGGGGATGCAGAATCCTGCGCGCCTCTTTCAGGCCAGGTATGGACATACTTGTGGGGCATTCTGCCTCCCCTTGTCTTGCTGTCTCCACTGCTGGTTTCTCTCAGAGCTCTGGGGTAGGAAACAGGCAGCATGCTGTTACCTCACACTGGGAGATGTCTGCTTCTTCAGTGTGCTTCTCACCCATGTGCTTCTGCCTATCTTTCCTCCAGGCCCTGGTTTGGCGCCCACAGGGGTCCAGGATAAAGCGCCCTGTGCAGTTGCACAGGTCACACATAGCTAAGGCCGGCTCTGGGTGAGTACAGCGCTGCAGCTCTTCAGGGGCTATGTTCGCCCCTGACCCAACCATAGCAGTATACGGAACAGTGGTGTAACTAGAACTGACTGGGCCCCACAGCAAATATTTTAGAGGGGCCCCCATCCAGCAACTTCTTTGCAACCCCCTCCTCCTGTCCAACCCTCACTCCTGCTGTGGCTACTCAAGATCTCTATGACGAGGCCTAGCAACCTGCTCCGTCAGTTTTCTAGAGTGTCTCTGTATATAATGTCATTTTATAATACTGTTGAGGGGACCCTGACAAAATCTTTCAGGCCTCCTCTGGTATAGGCCCCTTCTAAATTCAGGCCCCAAAGCAGCCGTGTCCCATGCCTCCCCTATAGCTACGCCCCTGATATGGAGGTTGCTCTATTCTCTTCTAGAATCTCTTTTTTCTATTTTTCTGGTAATAGATATGGTAACTCCACAGCTCTATGCACACTATGGTTCATGGTCCTAGTTTTTCTCTAGAATACAATAATCTGCAGGAAACTGCACTCTCATCGTACTGTATCATTGTCGGAAGATTGTATCAGCCCGGCACTTGCAGTTTAAATTCCATCTGTGCAACGGGGATTGAGACATTCTTCAATATAGAGCCAAATAAAAATGTACATCTAGTGAGTAAGAATGTTCTGGACCACACTGAGTCATTTAACTTATATGTAAATTTGCTTGGTTGCAGTAAAAGATTTGAAAGTGACTATGGATAATTTAGAAAACAGATATTGTTGCTACGCATGAACGCACCCGGAATAGTAATCACCTTGACTTGATATTATGTATTTTCTGAAACAAGATATAAACATAATATGTGATGAATATTAATGCCGCATGGCTGGATGAGCAGCAACGAACGGGGTGCTGTCAGTGGCATCCTACTGAACATTAAGGATCGACAACTAAAAAAGAATAGCATTCCCAAGGTGGAGTCTGACAGCAAAGTGCTCTAAATTTCCACATTGCCTTAAGGCAGCCATAGAAAGAGACAGCTGTATTCTGAAGCCCCGTATCCACGTTTGTCTGTCTGCACAGAGGGCATGTGTCAGAGCTGGCAGATCTTCCCAAAAACAAAGGGAAGAGTCTTATTTGTCTCAGTCATAAAATATGATATTTAAACTAAGAGGAACATTTGAAGTCCTCTGCAGGTGAACAGAACAAAGACAGGAGAAGTCTGAAGTTACTGTTCTTGTTTCTGAAGGATGAATGAACAGAAATCTATCATACTGAAGTGCATTATACTATACTATGAACTACAGACACTTAAGAAGCAAAATGATTGTGCCATGTAGATAGTCTTCAAAATATTATAATGTGCTGTTTTCCACTGACACATACAGTAGAAAGGAGCAATCAGTAGGTCTAGTTTGGGATGCCTCTGGATATGTAGCCTGGACTTAGCCCTATAACTGCAGTCTGGATGTGTAGTCTGGACCTCCCCCTATAACAGCAGTCTGGATGTGTAGTCTGGACCTCCCCCTATAACAGCAGTCTGGATGTGTAGTCTGAAGCTCCCTCTATAACAGCAGTCTAGATGTGTAGTCTGGAGCTCCCCCTATAACAGCAGTCTGGATGTGTAGTCTGAAGCTCCCTCTATAACAGCAGTCTAGATGTGTAGTCTGGACCTACCCCTATAACAACAGTCTGGATTTGTAGTCTGGACCTCCCCCTATAACAGCAGTCTAGATATGTAGTGTGGACCTCCCCCTATAACAGCAGTCTAGATGTGTAGTCTGGAGCTCCCCCTATAACAGCAGTCTAGATGTGTAGTTGGACCCCCATCTATAACAGCAGTCTGGCTGTGTAGAAAGGACAAGGTTGAAGGGAAGGGATGTGGGCAGCAGTAGTCTATTTGTCATGATCAGGGGTCAAGAAACTCCTGAACATATCACGAGCATTCGTCAAACAGACAAAAAGATCCAGAGAAATCCAAAATGAATGTTTATTAAACAAAAGTATGGATCAGGCGGATCAGTGGCAGATGAGTAATTACTTTTCCAAGTGACCAGTTTGGGCCAAACCCTAAGGGCGTTATTCTGATGCCCCTCTGGTTTTTACCTCTATACAGGGATCTGGTCTTTGCAGCAGGGGGCGACCGGACCACTACCTCCTGGGATGTTCCCAGTACACTTGGCAGCTGTCCTGGAAGAAAATAGAGATGCTGGTGCAAAGCACCATCAATCCCGGCATGCAATCTAGAACACAGTTCAGGATCACATACAGAGCCACATAGCCAGGAACCCGTGCAAATCAGGATACATGGAACATGGTGAGCATAGAAAGATCAGAACATAATCAGAGAAATACAAGCGTGTCTGTAACTCATGTAGAACAGGAAGCATGGTGTTCACAGACAGGACAGGAAGACATTGCAACATAGAAACACGATTACAAAGCCTGGAAACCATGCAGATTAGGGTACAGGGAGTGAAGTGCATAGTGAGCCTTTCGCCAGCGTTAGGATGCTGAGCGGTGGTATGGCTATGAGGGGTTTCACTATGCTCCTACATGGATCTGACACTCCAAGGTCAGCCGCGTAGCGGCTACATAGAAAGTTCGTAATTGGTAGGAACTGAATGAGTGAGGTCCAGACTTTGATGCAAGTTGAGTTGATTTACTTGATACTAGCATGAATGGGTAGTAGCACAGCACAGCAGAATCACAGTAGCTCTTGGCTCCAGCAGGTTTTAGGGTGCACTGGCAGGTGAACTGGGTTATTTCCTTTATTATCACTGTGATAAACTCTCCCTCTTGTCTCTCTTGTCTGGTATCTTTTAAGGGGCCTCTTTCATCTGGGCTACATGCCACTGATAGCAGGCTCAGTGCCCGGTGGGTTTCTGTCCACACTTTGATGGGCTGTTGGATCTTGATGGAAATATTGACTTGACTCTGGCTGCAGATTGCCTGCTGTGATCCTTGTTGGGATTCTAGGCCAGGACTGCACTGCACTACTTCTCTAGCCCACTACTTCTCTAGCCTCTGGCTAGGACCAAACCTCAGGATCAACTACTCTGAACAGGCAAGATACCCCTCCACTTGGAAGATCTGGGCAAGCCCACTCCTCCAAAGAAAGGGAGAGAATGGAATGGTTACTTCCATTCTATCTATAGCTGAATGCCAGACACATTGCCACCTGCTGGTAAACCAGGCACAGTGGACAAAATACAATACATAAACAGTTACATAGCACTTTCTAAACCAACCTGGAAAGAGAAGCCATAGTGGTGTCACACATTGGTTATGCATTAGAGACAGTAGCAGGTTGTAGGAATGGTAGTGCCCTCTCTGGGTTACTACAGGACCATGGTTTTTACAGACAGACATGCAAACATGCCTGGAAATCATGCAGAACAGGGAGCATGGCGTTTATAGACAGACATACAAACATGCCTGGAACCCATGTGGAACAGAGAGCATAACGTTCACAGACACATCCGAACATGCCTGGAACCCATGCAGAACAGAATGTATGGCATTTGCAGGCAGACACATAAACATGCTACTGTGGCTGAGACATGGTTGGACTTTTCACATGACTAGGCTGTAAATATTGAGGGTTTTACACTATTTTGGAAAGACAGGGTCAATAGAAAAGGTGGTGGCGTGTGCCTGTATGTGAGGAGTGATCTGAAGACAAGTGTGAAAGAGGCATTGGTGGGTGGGGATGGTGATGATGTTGAAACCTTATGGGTGGAATTTCAAAGGGATATAAACACTGAAAAAATAATACTTGACCCCTAACGTCACAGAGGAGATAGAAACACGGCTGTATAACCAAATAGAGCAGAATGCACAGGCTAGTACAGTGGTCATAATGGGAGATTTTAACTTCCCAGACATTGACTGGGGTCATGGTTGTGCCTCAACCGCAAAGGGGAGAAAATTCCTCAACTTGCTGCAGGGCCACTTTATGGACCAGTTTGTAGAAGCTCCCACTAGGGGCGATGCTCTGTTTGATCTGGTAATTTCTAACGATGCAGAGCTTGTTGGTAATGTTACTGTTCGAGAAACACTAGGTAATAGTGACCACAATATAATTATATTCCCCCTACACTATAAGAAGCAAACTCTGTCAGGCAGAGCAAAGACACTGAATTTAAAAAAGGCTAATTTCCCTGGGTTGAGGGCAGCATTTCAGGGCATAGACTGGGAGCAGCTACTGTCACATAATAATACAGAGGATAAATGGGAGAGCCTCAAATTCACATTGAGTAATTGCACTAAAAAATTTATCCTTTTAGGTAACATGTATAAACTGCTAAAATTATACCTCCCATGGCTTACAACTACTGTAAAAAGGGCAATAATAGACAAAAAAAGGGCATTTAAATACAAATCTGAGGGTCAGCTGTAGCGTTTAAGGTTTACAAAGGACTTATTAAAATCTGTAAAAAGGAGATAAAATTAGCAAGAATACAAAACGAACAGCAAGTGGCAAAAGAGAGCAAAACAAATTCCAAAACATTATTTAAATATAATAATGCTTAAAAACCAAGGTCTGAGCAGTTAGTTTCCCTAAATAATGGTAAAGGGGGGTAGTCACTGAAGATAAGAAAAAGGTAGAGTTACAAAATATTTTTTTTAGCTCTGTATATACAAAGAAGAGAAAGGAGCTGATATCTGTAGTGCTGGGGCTGTTAGTACATCCAGTAATATACTCAATTGGCTAACTGTAGATATGGTCCAAGATAGTTAAATAAGGTAAATGTGAGCAAGGCTCCGGGTCCAGATGGATTACACCCGAGTGCTTAAAGGGTTTCTACCACTTAGGTGTCACATATTTGGCTGTCAGACACTAGCAATCCGCTAGTGTCTGCTCTGGCCAACCATCCTAATATAATTGCTTTTGGGGCGGTGGTTTGGCTAAAAAAACTACTTTTATTAATATGCTAATGAGCCTCTAGGTGCTATGGGGGCGTCATTAGCACCTAGAGGCTCCGTCTACCTTCAGAAACTGCCGCCGCCGAGCGCGTCCCTCCAGCCCGCCCATCTCCTCCTGAATGCGATCCTCGTATGTATTCTGCGCATGCGCAGTGAATGTCTGACCGCTTCCTTACTCAGACATCTCCACTGCGCCTGCGCGATGACGCCATAGTGCTCCGAGGAACAGGCGCAGTGGAGATGTCTGAGCAGGGAAGCTGTCAGACATTTACTGCGCATGCGCAGAATACATACGAGGATCGCATTCAGGAGGAGATGGGCGGGCTGGAGGGACGCGCTGGGGGCGGCAGTTTCTAAAGGTAGACGGAGCCTCTAGGTGCTAATGACGCCCCCATAGCACCTAGAGGCTCATTAGCATATTAATAAAAGTAGTTTTTTTAGCCAAACCACCGCCCCAAAAGCAATTATATTAGGATGGTTGGCCAGAGCAGACACTAGCGGATCGCTAGTGTCTGACAGCCAAATATGTGACACCTAAGTGGTAGAAACCCTTTAAAGAGCTCAGTTCAGTCATTGCTGTGCCCCTGTTTATAATTTTTAAAGATTCTCTAGTTACTGGTACCGTGCCAAGTGATTGGCACAAGGCAAATGTAGTGCCCATATTCAAAAAAGGATCTAGGTCCTCCACAGGTAATTATAGACCAGTTAGTTCAACTTCTGTTATGGGAAAAATGTTTGAAGGACTCTCAAGGGACTATATATAGGAGTATGAGACTATAAATAATATTATAAGTGATAACCAGCATGGGCTTACCAAGGACAGAAGTTGTCAGACTAACCTGATTTGTTTTTATGAGGAGGTGAGTACAAAGGGGCGGCTGTGGATATAGTGTTTCTGGATTTTGCAACGGCTTTTGATACTGTCCCTCATAGATGTTTAATAGGTAAAGTAAGGTCTATAGGCTTAGAAAGTATAGTTTGTAATTGGATTGAAAACTGTTTGAAGGACCATGTCCAGAGAGTTGTGGTCAATAATTCATTTTCAGAATGGTCTGGGGTTATAAGTTGTGTACCCCAATGTATTAATGATATTGACATTATCGAGGACAGGATTAATAGCACCATTTCTATTTTTGCAGATGGCACTAAGCTATGTAGTACTGTGCAGTCTATGGAAGATGTCTATAAACTACAAGCTAACCTGAACACTCTGAGTGGTTGGGCATCAACTTGGCAAATGTGGATAAATGTAAAGTTATGCATCTTGGTAGTAATAATCTCTGTGCTTCATATGTCCAAGGGAATGTAACACTGGGGGAGTCACTTATAGAGAAGGATTTGGGTGACCTTGTGGATCATAGATTGACTAACAGCATACAATATCAATCAGCTGCTTCTAAGGCCACCAGGATATTGTCATGCATCAAACGAGGCATGGACTCGAGGGGCAGGGATGCAATATTACCACTTTACAAAGCGTTGGTGTGGCCCCATCTGGAATATGCAGTTCAGTTCTAAGCACCAGTCCATAAAAAGAACGCTCTGCAGCTGGAAAAAGTACAGTGGAGAGTGACTAAACTGATAGGGGCATGAAGAAAGATTATAATAATTGAATTTATTTAGTCTTGAGAAGAGACGTCTAAGGGGGAACATGATTAACCTATACAAATATATAAATGGGCCATACAAAAAATATGGTGAAAAACTGTTCCATATAAAATCTCCTCAAAAGACAAGGGGCCTCCGACTGGAGAAGAAAAAGTTCAGTCTCCAGAAGCATCAAAGCTTCATTACTGTAAGAACTGTGAATCTGTGGAATAGACTTCATCAGGACGTGGTCACAGCAGGAACAGTGGACAGTTTTAAAAAGGGTTTAGATGAATTCTTAAAAGTAAACAACATTAATGCTTATGAAAATGTGTAAAAATCTTAGTTCCATTTCCTTCTGGGATTCGCATCCCCACCTACGGTATCTCTTGGTTGAACTTGATGGACTTTTTTCAACTGTATTAACTATATAACTATGTAACCCATGCAGAATAGTAAGCAAGGCATTCACAGACAGACATACAAAAATGCCTGGAACCCATGTGGAACAGGAATACAGGGAGCATGGCGTTCACAGACAGATCAAGACAAAAAGACATTAAACATGCCTGAAACCAATGCAGAACACGGAGCAGGGTGTTCACAGATAGACTAGGACAGAAGATATTGACGAATAACCAGGCTGACCACACAATTCAGGGTAGAGTAACATAGACTCTAGTCAGGAAAGCAAGCAAAAGCCTACACTGCAACACAGTGTCACAGTGAACCACACTGCAATACAGACACAAGGAGCAGAATATTTACAGGATACAGTTCATGCACTAAGAAGGCCGGAGCCAGCACGCACCAACCAAGCAATCAGCATGCACAGGAACATCAACTGCAGCCAGAACACAACAGCCCACGCAGCCAGCCAACACGGCAGCGAGTGTCACAGTGAATAACACTGTGATACTATTTGTATAATCTATTCTTTTCCTTCCAGCAGCAGTCTGGATTTGTAGTCTTGAACTTATGTATTCCTAGCCTCATTTTATTGGACATCCAATATTGTAGACTACTGGGAAATTCAAAATTCCAGTTCCTTCTGAAGTTTTACAGACAATCACATTGCAAACTAATTAAATTTTATCATATCTGCAGCAGTATTTTCTTCACCTCAGTCCATGCATAACAGAAAAAAATTAACCGTTATTTCTGCCGATAGAAATGTATAGGACGGAGCAAAATGGAACGCCTCTTAAAGGTTCCGTTTTGCATTCTGTCTTAAAATTCTGTTAAATTCCATTATAACTGTTATAACTAAACACTTTGAATAGAATTTCTAATGTTAGCGCAAACTCACCCAAATATCTTCCCAAAGTTAACGTGCTCACCTGAGATGGGATATAGAATATTTTCTTGCCGCTCTCATCACTAAATCATGTGTGACGAGGGAACAACATGAAATTTCAAATGACATTTTGATAATATTGCTTGGAGATCTGGTGTCAGTGTCATACAGCTGGCATGACGCTCAGCTCCCATCACCAGGGAGCAGAAACATGTCCCTCTGAGATGTGACTTTTGCAGCAGTTTCTCTTGTGGCAGCACGAGAAGCACCAGTCTTATGTGATAAGTGTCTGATATATAATCTTCTTTATTTTTTCAATGTACCATAGCAGGCATACATGGTTGAGAATGGGATTTTATAAAAATATTTTTGTATTTTGCCTTCGAAGGGCCCCAACTTTTTAAATTTTATGCTCCTATAGCTTATGAGGGCATATTTTTGCGGGCCAAGTAGAATTTTTTAATTGCACCACATTTTGTATAGGAAAACCAAAAGAAAATTCTTTGTCGGGTGAAATAAAAATAAATAAAAATAAAAAACAGCAATTCCATGGGTTTTCAGTTTCATTGCATTTACTGTACACTAAAAATGACATGACAGCCTTGTTCTGTTGGTCAGTACGATTGTTTCTGTAATGTTTTACTATGTACTTTTACAAAAATGAAAACCTTAAATTCTTAAATTGCCATATTCTGACCTGCCGTAATTTATTTTTATTTGTTTTAAATTATTTATTATTTACTTTTTTAAATTACAACTTGAGTATACACATGTTTCCAATTATTGCGTGCATCTTTGGAGATATGGAGAACTACTTGCTGCCACAGTAATAGAATATCTTGGGGTAAAAATCAGTACCTCAGCACGGGACTTTAATATATTAAATCTTGTCCCCCTGTTGGATAAAATAAAATACAAGACCAGAGTTTGGCAGAAACTGTCTCTTGGGCAGGCAGATAGAATAGCGCTTATTAAAATGGTGCTTCTTCCCCAAATTTTATATATTATGACGGCCTGCCCGATTTGGATCAATGATTCATATTTAAACCGGATTGAAAGGCTCTTTAATGATCTGATATGGGGCAAAAAAAGAGTCTGGATTAAGCAGAGGTTCTTGTGGCTGGCAGAGGAGAGAGGGGGGGGGGGGTATTATATGCCTGCACAAATACAATGGTGCATGGGACAGGGAGAGAACAGCCCCATACAACTCCTCACAAGAGATTATGAGGGGATCCACCGCGATATCTTTAGTATATTAGAAACTGGGTTATCCAACAGGGGGACAAGATTTAATTTATTAAAGTCCCGTGCTGAGGTACTGATTTTTACCCCAAGATATCCTATTTAGCCATTCGAGGGAAAGACTGCCCCATAAGTGGAATGTTACAGTTGGTATGGTATAAAACTAAAAAAGTATTAGGGATCACACAGGGTTTAAGTTTTACCCCACTTTGGCACAAATATAATTTAAAGGAATTCCTGAAAATAGATGAGAACACATATTGGCAAAAACGGGGAATAGTTTTAGTTTCGCACTTAGCTGAGTCCGCGAGTATAAGATCACCAAAAGAAATGCTCCCCGACTCCCAATTAGATAATATATTTTGGTTTAGATATGCACAACTACAGCACGCATTTAGAAGTATAAAGAATAAACATCTTTTAAAAGGTAGTAGATTATAGTTTCACGGATTATTGTTATCACTGGAAAGACACAAAAACTTCCATATCTCAGGTATATAAACAGATCAAAGATGGATTAGTCAACTCGGCACATTTTAAAAGTGAAAAGCAGTGGGAATTAGAGCTAGGAAACGGCACTAGTATTAATTGGGCGGGGGTACATAAAAATATAAATTGGGCAACTATATCTGCCAACTTTAGCCTTATACAATTTAAAATTGTTCACAGGTTGTATTACACTCCACTACAAGTTACAAGGATGTATGGGAAAACGGAATCTAAGTGCCCTAAATGCCAAATAGGTCAGGCCGATTTCATGCATATGATTTGGAGCGGCCCAAAAATCTCCCCTACCATAACAGAATGGGAAAATTTGATGGACAAGACTAGAATCTATGAAAAAAAATCTGTCTATAAAAAAAAAACTGTTATCACGCTGGAAAAGGATATGGGCGAACTGGACATAGTCGGAGGAGTCAGGCCGGCAGTCCCTACACTCTACACTTGATTTATACTATATACGTGGCTATATGAGAATTTCCCCGGTGGGCTTACCTGTCGACCCCATTAGGCTCCGGAGGCCTAATGAGGCTAAAAACCAGAAGGGACTGGGGAGGGTTGGGGCTTTATTTAAAGGCTGCATGCATTTTAATGTAATGTTTAAGTTGAACTTATTTTATTGGTATGTATACGAAAGATGCACCGCCGTAATTTTTAAAACATTTTTTTTTATTTACAGAGCTGTGTGAGGGTTAAATTTTTCAGTCTGAGCTGTAGTTTTGGTGCCTTATTTGGTACCTTCTATTCTTTGATAGTTTTTATTCAATTTATGGAGGCAACGTGACAACCCCACCCCCAGCAAATTGACTATTTTTATTTATATTTCCATTACATGCACATGATTACTTCGTCTATATTTTACCCGTTAGGGTAGTTGCCAGGGGCCACTCCAGAGCAGTCCCTGAGATACTGGTGCAAGCACCGAGTGGAAGTACGTGGTCAGGAAGTCTGGGGTCAGGGCAGACAGCGATCAAGCAAGGTCCATAAACAAAGTCTGAGGTCAGAGGCCAGTGGCAAACAGGCAAAATCTGATAATTCCAAAAGCAGGGTTCGGTACACAGCAAAGCAGAACTTGAAAAACAGCTTCACACTTGGAACTAGACAAGCTAGTGACCATAAGTTGCTGAGGCATCTTCCTGTGATAGGAAAAATACTTCCTGCAGTGCAGCCATAGGCTGGGGAGACATAGGGCGTGTACTTGCTGCCTCACAAGTGGGGAGAGACACACCCATGCAAGCCCTAACAGTACAGGTCTCCAGCAGGAAGTAAACTCTGGAATGGAGCACAGATGCAACAGTTAAGTTGTCAGCACGGCGCATGGCAGCAGGAGGAAAAGAGGGAGCCCAGCGGCCGTGTCCGCGGGTAGGGGCAGTAGCGCCTGCACGGACAGCTGAGCTAACAGTCTTGATGTTGGCAGACAGGCAAAAATAATTTTGTATAAAATGTATTTGCCAATACTCTCACATTTATAATGTAGCATTAGCATTAGTACATTTTCTATAGCTGAGTGCTGGCTTGGCTATATCCAGCAGTCTTGTTGTGGTGATTAGACAGGTGGCCATGCATATGCAGTGTACTCTACTGTCACGGATGAGCGTGCTATTTTTGAGACTCCCATAGCGGTGTGTGCTATACTTCATTTTGGGGGCTCCTGGAGATAGGAGCAGGTCCCAGAGATGGGACCTGCACCTACAATATCTGATATTGATGGCACGACCAGCACCTATAGTGTCTGATATTGATACCACATCCTAGCAATGCCAACAATGTCTGAGATGGGCTAAAAGACTAACTCAACAGGAGCAACCCTATTAAAGCAGGCATACTACTAGGTAGAGTTGGTCCTACAGATTAAAATGTTACCTGTTATTTTTTATTCTTCATACGTATTAGTGCTCTGGTGCACTCAGGGGTGAAAAACAAAAGTCATTTTTTTTTTCTTGGAAACACCACAACAGATTTTTACAAGACATCATTTTAATTAGCAGGATCAACCCTACCAAGCAGTATGGTTGAATAGAATTTATTCTTCTGACCAATTGACCAATTGAGATCACAGTAATGGTTAGTATTTTTGCATCAGTATTTGCGAGCCAAAACCAGGAGTGGATTCAAAACACAGAAGAGGCACCAATATTTCTATTATACCTTTTCTTCTCTGTAGGTTCCACTTCTAGTTTTGGCTTACAAATACTGACCAAATACTGATGCAAAATACTGACCAACTACTGACCAAATGAAAGAGGTCTAAGGCCACTACTGGTTTTGGCTCGCAATTATGACTCATGCACACGGCCGTTGTGCGGTGGTTCCGTGCATGGGGACAGCAATTTGCATCCCCCAATGCACGGGCAACAACCGTGCGGTGGCCGGGACTGATGGAGACCTATTCAACTTGAATGGGTCCATAATCCGTCCGCACCATAAAAAAATAGAACAAGTTAATGGGTCCGCATTCGTGAGGCACACGACCGATGCCCGTGTATTGGGGGCCACAATATGGCCACGACCGGGCAAAGGCCAAGTGCATGAGGCCTAACTGATGACAATAACTGACCAAGTAACTGAAGTGTGAGCTTGTTCACACGATCGTGTGAAGCCCGTGCCCGTGCCGTGGACCGCAAATTTCGGTCCGCAATGCACGGGCACCGAATCTGGCCCAGCCGCCTGGGGATCGCGAACCTATTCACTTGAATGGGTCCGCGATCCGTCCCTTCCACAAAAATATAGAGCAAGTTCTTCTTTTTGCGGTGCGGAGGCACGGAACGAAACCCCAGGAAGCACTCCACAGTGCTTCCGTAGTGTTCCATTCCGTGCTTCTGTTACGCACCGTTTCACATCTCCGGATTTGCGGACCCATTAAAGTGAATGGGTCCGCATCCGTGATGCGGAATGCACACGGAACGGGCAGCACATGCTTGTGTAAATGAGCCCTAACTTCCAGATCTTAATAGATCTTGTTTAACATCCCTTTAAAAAAAAAAGATCTGGGAACCCAAATTAGAAGAAAAAAAATGTTTGCAAATTTTTATAAAAACCCTATAATAGTGACAGATTGTCCGATGCTGAACCTCCTGCATGAATCATTTGCTGAAGTGTGCTGAATTCAATGTATCTTATAATATTGTGATGAACTTTTCTCATTTCTCAGCAATACTATAATCCTGCGCAATGTGCAGAATATTAAACTACATTCTCAACTTGTCACAAAATATTATTAAGGTCCTTTGTCTCCAAGTATCCTTGCTTTAATCACTTCTGTCTGCCTTTAGAAACCAACTCGTCTATTGAAATAATTGCTAATAATTATTTTACAGTAGTGCAGATTTTGTTCGCTCTATGTATCAATGTAATAAAGAATATTTAAAAGGAGTCTGTCTGCTCCCAAATCACTTCTAAAATAAGCATATTGCCTTGTAGGGCACTTGCCCTGAATCCGAAACATACAAGTACCTATCAGAAACAGAACATACCTATCTATGCTTAAAATTAGAGATGACTAAAGTTTTCAAAAATTCAGTTGCCAGCTTAGTCAAACGTCCCCCATCACTCCCCCAGTATTTGCTGCCTAGCAAATCCTTATCAATGTTGGCACACAGTATGTGGCAGGAAATGTTCCAGATGTTATGTCTGACATGCCTATAGACTTCTATGAGCCTAGCTGGATCTGACACCAGAGCATGCTTTGATAGGTCCTGTAGGCTTGTACCTATAGGCAATCCGGGGTGTAGGTCACCAGCTGATGCAAAAGTTTACACATGACTACAACTATAAACTTCTACTTTCCTAAACCAGAACCTTGTGTAATGATGGATTGTGCTGCATCAATATTAATGAATTAGTGCTTTGACTTTCTAGTTCTTGCTGGAAACCATGTCAAAGATTTCCAGGTGGAGTCCTTAGCCTAATGGACATATCTAACTGGATTATTGGACATTGATTCATTCTGCTAACATTTTATAGATAAGCCTTCCTGAAACGTGTTGGTAGATCACAGGAACGGCTGCCCTTTTTCTCCCAACAGAGTCCACATCCTTTGAAGAGATATCATATCATGTCAGGTAAGTCCATTCATGTACAGTATCTCATGCATCTGTGGTAGGAGGCACATATTGGTTTGGTTGACTAATATTTTAAGGCTGCTCCCTAAAACTGGATTTCATTGACTGATATTCAAGATATTTTGTTATATTAAGGCCTCATGCACACGACCGTGCAGTTTTTTGCGGTCCGCAAACCGCGGATCTGTAAAAAATGGAAGCTGCCCGTTTTGCCTTCCGCAATTTGCGGAACGGGCACCGGCAATATAAATGCCTATTCTTGTCCGCAAAGTGCGGACAGTATAGGACATGTTATATTTTTTTAGCGGGGCCGCGGAACGGAGCTATGAATGCGGACAGTACACGGAGTGCTGTCCGCATCTTTTGCGGCCCTATTGAAGCGAATGGGTACGCATCTGAGCCGCCGATGCGGACCTAAAAAATACAGATGACGTCTGTGTGCATTCTGTATTTTGCGGAACAGAACAGCTGTCCCCTAATAGAACAGTACTATCCTTGTCCGTAATTAGGGCAATAGTAGGACATGTTCTATTTTTTTGCGGAATGGACATAGAGACATACGGAAACGTAATGCACATGGAGTAATTTCCGTTTTTTGGGGGGCAGCCCCATTAAAGTGAATGGTTCCACAAAAAAACCCGGAACGGACACGGAAATAAAATACGTTCATGTGCATGAGCCCTAACACTTTCAGCACTGAGTGGACAATGACAGACTGTGCAGGGACACACCTCATCAACAAGAGTAATATGGCAACACCCACTTGTCAATGTACCCATACATTTGTAGGAAGAATAACCCCTTTCTGCCCTGACTGCGGCCAAAGGGGATTAATACACAAAAAATAAATAATTAATAAAAAGCAAAATAAAGAAGATAAAGTAAAACATTCTAGTTATTAGATTTAGCAATAGTATAGCAGACTACGTATACACATTTCCCCCTTTTCCTTTCATAAAAAATAAAATAAGAATATAGTATAGCGGACTTTGTGTCTATAAAATATACAAGCAAGTGATCACATATTTTTTCTTTTTTCCTTCATAAATTATGTTAAAAATACAACTTCGCTTTAACTATATTTAGTACAAGGGGGTTTGTTGTGCTTAAACTATACAAAATCATTCATATTTTTTCATTTATAATTTTATTTTTATTTTTTAAACCTGAAAATGTAAAATTTTTACATTTTCCCAAACACCCTAGGAAGTTAAAATTACAGAAAAAGTCAATTTGAAGGAGTTTCTAATGCATTGGCACTGTAGAACATGCAGTATGGTGCCATAGAACCAGCAATTAAAGTATAGGCTGCCAAATCTAAAATGCACTCTAGTCCTTTGAAACTCGGCCAGTAAATAAATTACACAAATATAGCGTCCTATTTTCACAGTACCAACATATGGTAATCATTTTAGAAATATTTTGTCCTAAAATCTTTTGTAGCAGTTATAAAAAATTTGATAAGGAAATATATTTTTTTTTTTCATGTTTTTCATAATTTCTTTATATAATATCTGTCATCTAATGGCACAAAAGACTAACCTCCGGCACTCTAGCTGTGGTGAAACTAAGACTCCCAAAGTATACACTAGTGATGAGCCGCATAGGCAATATTCAAATGTGTGATATTTCGCAAATTTTTGGCCTAATATTCGCCATAAATTCGCGAATTTGTGATCTCCAGTCATTATATTCTTGATTGCGAAAATCGCCAATGTAATATGCGCATATTGCACGCGAAATACAGGAGACTGGAGAAAATGGTTGGCAGCAGCTTTCGTGACTCCTGATCACTGTAAGTTATTTTACATTACAGCACTGTGCTCCAATATATTTGCGATTGCAAAAATCGGCAATAATGATGTGCATAGTTTTGGAGCAATACATGCAACTTCGCATTTTATCAGGTCTGAATAGTTATTACTGATTGGTGCACTAAGTATTGTCGTGACATCACAGCACTATGTCTGTAGCATGTATGTATGGACAGCAGAGAAACAGTAATTCCTATCACATTACCTAACACCCTGCACTGGGACCTATCAGCTGCACTATATCACTTTCTAACCTACACTGACTATCTCCCACTAACTATCTGTATTACCGTATATATATATAAGCTAACTAACTAACTATCTAATGTAATTGGATAAGGAATAGGATCCAGATGAAAGCACAGAGCACAGCAATGTCACTGCTCTCTCTCTCAGAACTGAAAAAAACTGCAGAAAATGACTTATATAGTAAGGGGTAGGCAACTTTCCTATTGGTCGCTAGGGATGTCGCTAAGCTCTGACAAACATATTGCAGCCTTCCCATTGGCCCACAAGCAAGAAGGGAGGTTACTGATGAAAAACAAATCTTGAATATTCGTGATTACGAATACATAGCACTATATTCTACATCTTCGCGAATTCTCGAAGTACCGATATTCGTGATAAAAATTTGCGATAAGAATATTCGCGATCAACACTAGTGTACACTTGCTTGGCTGTTCTCAGAACTCCATAGAAATGAATGAAGCATGCTGGGAGTCATAGTTTCACCACAGCTGGAGTGCTGGAGGTTAGCCATCAAGGTGTCCCGCAAAAAATATTATCAGATACATGCAGGTTGACTAATTTCCAGTTACATCTGCCCATTGCTAAAACTGATAAATTGGCCTGGAAAGGAAGGGGAGGTAAACACCCTGGTAATGAATGGGTTAACTAATCTGAAGCTTTGGTAGATGGATAAATAGATCTGAAATAATGCTTCAGCTAGTTCCATATTTCCTCCATGCTTGTAGTCAGTATAATAAATTCTGTAAGTTCAGTGAGTTATAAACTGTTCTTATTTTCTGCATATGTAGGGCAGCGCGACATCTACAACGATGCCCGATTTCCCATCCAATTTACACAGGGCGGTAATTCAGTAACTTCTACATGGAGAGGCTGATGAGAACAGCATGTCCTCGTCTATTGAGAGACGCTCTTCTCTTGCAAGAAGTCATCTCTTGAAATAACTTGTATGAACAGGTCAAGTGTAATAATATAGGGGTCACCAGAGAAAGACTACAAGATTAATAGTTATTCAAGTCTAATGAAAGCAGACAAATGTTTCTGGAATAACCACAATAATTCTATAATTCACTGATTCGCAAAACAGGGGCGATGTCTGCGGAGCAATTAACTCTTGTTGCAGGGCATGGAAATCCAGAGATGAGATTCTGCCGGTGAATGATGGAATATTATCCAGACATGAAGTGGTAAGTGATGCAGGAACATGATTAATCAAGCCTGGATCGCTGAAATTCACTGCCACAGACAATAGAAGCCGCACAGTGGGAATTATCCATCATCCTGGACTAGTGTTCTAGTACAGGAAGCATATATACACATAGGGGGACATTTATTAAAGCTGGTGTATTACTTGCCTGTCTTAAAGGGCATCTGTCATCAGATTTGTACCTATGAAACTGGCTGACTTGTTGTATGTGCACTTGGCAGCTGAAGGCATCTGTGTTGGTCGCATGTTCATATGTGTCCACATTGCTTGAGAAAAATGAAGTTCAAATATATGGAAATGGTCCTCTAGGAGAAACAATGGCATTGCCATTACACCTAGAGGTTCTGCACCCTCTGCACTTTGATTGGCAGGGACAGGCACTGTGTAAACATGATCAGGACTGGCACTGTCAATCAACTTTCAATTTTGGGGTCTCAAACAGCCCATCAGATTCTAGCTCTCATTTTGTAGAATTGGTGTAAAAACGAATGCAATTTCAATCAGTATTACATCAAGTTTTCCAGGTGTTTTATACTGGTGACTAGTGTTGAGCGAATTGAGCTTAAGATCATAGATCCAAAGTTGATTCCCTCAAAATTTCATTTGAATACATTCAAATGTATGGGCTCCGGCGAGTTGAAATTACACTGAGTAAAAATATAAACACAACACTTTCGGTTTTGCTCCCATTTTGCATGAGCTGAACTCAAAGTTCTGAAACATTTTCTACATACACAAAAGACCCATTACTCTCAAATATTGTTCACAAATCTGTCTAAATCTGTGTTAGTGAGCACTTCTCCTTAGCCGAGATAATCCATCCCACCTCACAGGTGTGGCATATCAAGGTGTTGATTAGACAGCAATAATATTGCACAGGTGTGCCTTAGACTGCCCACAATAAAAGTCCACTCTGAAATGTGAAGTTTAATCACAAAGCACAATGCCACAGATGTCGTAACGTTTGAGGGAGTGTGTAATTGGCATGCTAACTGCAGAAATGTCTACCAGAGCTGTTGCCCGTGCAATGAATGTTCATTTCTCTACCATAAGCTGTCTCCAAAGGTGTTTCAGAGAATTTGGCAGTACTTTCAACCGGCCTCACAACCACAGAACACGTGTAACCACACCAGCCCAAGACCTTCACATCCAGAATGTTCACCTCCATGATCGTCTGAGACCACCCGGACAGCTGCAGCAACAATCGGTTTGCATAACCATAGAATTTCTGCACAAACCATAGAATTTCTGCATGCTCATCGTCCTCATTGGGGTCTGGACCTGACTGCAGTTCGTCATCATAACCGACTTGAGTGGGCAAATGCTCACATTCGATCGCGCCTGGCACGTTGGAGAGGCGTTCTGTTCATGGATGAGTCCCGGTTTTCACTCTTCAGGGCAGATGGCAGACCGCGTATGTGGCATTGTGTGGGTGAGCAGTTTACTGACATCAACGTTGTTGATCGAGTGGCCCATGGTGGCGGTGGGGTTATGGTATGGGCAGGCGTATGGACAATGAACACAGGTGCATTTTATTGATGGCATTTTGAATGCACAGAGATACCGTGACGAGATCCTGAGGCCCATTGTTGTGCCATTCATCCACAACCATCACCTCATGTTGCGGCATGATAATTCACGGCCCCATATTGCAAGGATCTGTACACAATTCCTGGAAGCTGAAAACATCCCAGTTCTTGCATGGCCAGCATACTCACCGGACATGCCACCCATTGAGCATGTTTGGGATGCTCTCGATCGGCGTATAAGACAGCGTGTTCCAGTTCCTGCCAATATTCTGCAACCTCGCACAGCTATTGAAGAGAAGTGGCTGATCAACTCTAGCAACGGAGATGTGTTGCACTGCGTGAGGCAAAGAGTGGCCACACCAGATACTGACTGGTTTTCTGCCCCCCCCCCCCAATAAGGCAAAACTGTGCACATTTCAGACTGGCCTTTTATTGTGGGAAGTCTAAGGCACACCTGTGCAATATTCATGCTGTCTAAGAAGTAAAGTTTCAGATCTTTACAGATCACCATGTGAGAAAATGCCCATAAAATTAAAATATAACAATATGAATGGCATACGGCAAATGGTGTAACGGGAAAAAAAAATAAAAACAGCCAATGCTCCATTTTTTGTCACTTCAACTCCCCAATAATTTTTTTAGAAAAAGTGATAAAAATGTCACACACACTTCAAATTGGTATCACTGAAAAGTACAGATCGCCCCGCACAAAATGAGCCCTCACACAGCACCATACATATAACTTCAAAAAAGTTATAGGGGTCAGAATATGGTGATAATTATTTTTTTTTTCTCAAGGGTTTTAATTTTTTTTCTGTATTTAAACGCAAGAAAAATTATACAAGGGTGGTATCGTTGTAATCGTACTGACCTGGAGAATGAAGATAACGCATAGTGAATGGTGTAAAAAAAATAAAATAAATACCAATGTCAGAATTGAGTTTTTTTTTCCCAATTCTACCCCATTTGGAATTTTTTTCCACTTCCCACTACATTGTATGCAGCCATAAATGGAGCCATTAGAAGGTACAAGTTGTGTCCCAAATAATAAGCCCTCATAAGGCTATGTGAACTTAAAAATAAAAAAGTTAGGACTATGGGATGGCGGTGAGTGAAAAACGAAAACGCAAAAATTGAAATTCGCAGGGTCCTCTAAGGGTTACCTGTAAACCCTGAGCGCAGATCTACACACAGTCGCAGATTCTAAAGTGTTCTTTTGAAATGGAAAATGTATTTCTTGTTCTATTTAAATCTGGCAAGAAGTACATTTTAAGGCGACATATAGTGCTGCATAAAATCTCCGTACATTTAGTTATCAGAAATTAATTAGAGAAAACAGCTGAATCTGATTTTCTCATCATATTAAATATAAGGCCCCCGAAACCATTTCAGTGAAGTATTGCAGCACATGAAGCACCCTGGGGAGCAGCGCTCATTTTGCAAACATATTTAGTTACTGCAAAGTGTTTAATTGATTAATTTGTTACATCTTTACATAGTGATGTAACCAGCGTGTTGTCGCTTCTTTATTTCCTAATAGTTCATTTAATATAAAGATAATTCGTCTGAGGCCTCATGCACAATGGGGTATTATGGAGCCATGTTGTATCATAGATACAAGTAGAAAATTTGATTTGGCTATCTCTCCTTGGGGAGAAAGCACCTTAATTGGCGTCAGGAGAGATAGGACCCACAAATTCTGACTTAGGCCTCTCGCCCAGTTAAGCCAGTACTCTCTGCTCTGCACTGATGAGGACAATCACCCCAAAACAGCTGGCTGCAGATGAGGTGCTGGCTTATTTATTATCCAAGTCATGTCTCAAGGCCTATTTAAGGGGTTGAACATTGACTTATAGGCTAGCCGCCTTACATCTGGTGGCATCAGAGGCAGAGCTCATTTGCATCCATTTCTTCCTGGGATATATTAAGGTACACCCTGAGCCAGAAACACCCCAAAAACATTTAGAAATGCACCTTATTACACACAATTGCATAAACACCGATCTCTTTTGTGGCCCAGTTGGTGGGATTGTTCCAACAAAATCTGTGTATTCAAGAATGCATATGGGGGCACACAAAATACCAACTGTTCTGTTATACAGAGACTCTTTGCGTGTCCTCCTTTATGTGGCCTCTCCTGTGGCCAGTATCCTACAAGTGTAAAGTCACATAGATCATTAATAGACCCTATGCATTTTCAGGTCCATGTTAGAGGAACATCACCCGACCAAGCTGTGTTGAATGCATACTATATTCATAATTTGCATTCTGAAAAGTTTGTGGCTCTTTGGTAACCAGCTTTACAGCTCGTACACATGGCCACGTTCCAGACCCATGTGGTATGGATCCATTATATGATTCCCAAGGTGTTATGTAGAGGTGTAACCTGAAGCCCCTGGGTGCTACTTACAATTGTATTGTCTTCTTATGTGGCAAAGGTACTCTGGGCCACCTCAGGCACCTGGACCTGGGTTCAACTGCTGTCTCTGCACCCTCTATAGCTAAACATATGGAATTATGGGCCTATACTGTACCTGTGTGTCCCTGTGATTTTATATGGATGCACACAGTGTTTTTCTGACTGATTAAAAGGAATCTGTAATTGGGAAATGCAATACATTGTAGGGCTGGAATGTAATGATGCTGTTCACTTAGTGATACATTGATTTTTTTCTGGGGAAAAAGTGTTTTTAATCCATATGCAAATGAGACGTTAAGTGCAGTGAGAGTGGGCCCAAGCCACTCTGTGCACCCTTGCTCCTCCTGCCTTCATTTCCAGACCCTTGCTCTCCTTCTTGATTGATAGAGCCAGGCAAGATTGCTTTACAAAAGCAAAAATGACAATATTTAGTGCTGCCCATAATTATTCATACTCCTGGCAAATTTTGACTTAAAATTACTTTTTTTCAACTGGCAAGCAATTTTTTGACTGGAAATTATATGGGTGTCTCCCAAAAGATAATAAGACGATGTACACGAGGCATTTTTGCGGAAAAAAAAATACAATTTTTCAGCTTTTATTTACATTTGAGCCAAAAGTGTCCAGTACAAAATTATTCATACCCTTCTCAATAATCAATAGAAAAGCCTTTATTGGCTATTACAGCAATCAAACGCTTACTGTAATTGCAGACCAGCTTTTTGCATGTCTCCACAGGTATTTTTGCCGCCCATTCATCTTTAGCAATGAGCTCCAAATCTTTCAGGTTGGAGGGTCTTCTTGCCATCACCCTGATCTTTAGCTCCCTCCACAGATTCTCAATTGGATTTAAGTCTGGACTCTGGCTGGGCCACTCCAAAACGTTAACCATTTCTTCACTACTTTTGCTGTGTGTTTTGGGTCATTGTCCTGCTGAAATGTCCACTGGTGCCCAAGGCCACGTTTCTCTGCAGACTGCCTCATGTTGTCGTTGAGAATCCTCATGTATTGCTCTTTTTTCATGGTGCCGTTTACTGTGATTAGGTTCCCTGGTCCATTGGCTGATAAACACGTCCAAAGCATTAGGTTCCCACCACCATGTTTGACAGTGGGGATGGTGTTCTTTCAGTTGAAGGCTTCTCCTTTTTTACACCAAATGAAGGAAATATCATTGTGACCAAACAATTCAATTGTTGTTTCATCTGACCATAACACAGAAGACCAGAAGTCTTCTTCTTTGTCCAGATGAGCTTTTGCAAAGGCCAAGCGAGCTTTTGTGTGCCTTATCTGGAGAAGTGGCGTCCGCCTTGGTCTGCATCCGTGGAACCTAGCAGTGTGCAGTGTCCATTGGATTGTCTGCCTTGAGACATTGCCACCAGCAGAGCCTAGATTCACGAGGATGGCCTTGGTGGTGATCCTTGGATTCTTTTTCCCCTCTCTAACTATCCTCCTGGCCAGCACAGGTGTCACTTTTGGCTTCCGACCACTGAGATTTTCCACAGTGCGGAACATCTTGTATTTTTTTGCTCAAATGTAAAAGCTGAGAATTGTTTTCCACAATAATGCCTCTTGTACATTGTCTTATTATCTTTCGGGAGACACCTATGTCATTTCCCGTCAAAAAATTACTTGCTGGTTGAATAAAAGTAACTTTAAGGCCAAAATTTGCCAGGGGTATGAATAATTAAGGGCAGCACTGTATGTGCTAGCCCTTGAAGAGAGGAGATTTTACCGAACGTACAATGGCTGCCAAAGAGGATTGCAGAACATTTGACAGAGAAAGTTAATGCACCTACATTGAGGCTATGCACATCTCTGCATGTTGTGGGAGCAATAAGCTTCAGGCTTCCCATTATATGAAAAGGACACTGTTCAGAGACTGTATTTCACTTAAGATACTAGGGTATCTAAAGATATTCAAAGACAGTTTATCTCTTAGGTTGAGAAAGGAAAAATTGTATCACCTGATTAAAAAGGGAGAGAGACCAGCCTTCCACAAACAGCCTTGTGATTGCAACTGCCAACTGTGAAGACTGCATTTGATTTATACAGTGCCTGTGTACCATATCCGTTAACTGCTGCAGTAAAGTGCAGTGAACCTGTTGCACCAAATCCGGCTTCATCATTGACTCACACCTCAGGGAACCCTCCTTTGCACCGCCAAACCTAACACCATCAAGGACACGCCAACCATAACCAGGCAAGAGACCCCAGGAAATAGGTAGTGCCCCAAAGGGAGCAAAAGGTGAGCCGTTCCTCATCCCCACGCATTCTGAGAAGTGTTAAAAAAAAAAACCTGAGCATCTGGCCACCTTTGAGGATGCCCCTGCCACTCGCTACACTATTACAGCAGTAAATTAGCATTTTCCTCTAGAAACATTCATTTAGATAGGTCCTACCAGATACATCAGGCACTATATGTTGCCTTCAGATCTGGGTACATGAAGGTAAGTTCACATTTGCCCTTTGACAGTCTGTTTGGCCTCTCTGACATTTCACCATAGCAAACATGTGCTATATGTTAGGAAACAGGATACTTGAGGATGTCCTACTCTCGGCGTCTGTGTTAAATTTTTGCTCCATTGACTTTATTGGTGGGAAAGCTGCCTATAGAAAGCACAGTTGCCTTGACTATTGGTCAATGTCTCGTATTTATCATTGTCCCTGTCGCTGGACACTCTCCCCGTGGTTCAGAGCAGGTGTACGAGCCATATACAGTACAAATCAGTGTCAAATGAAACCTTGTCTCATGATAACGAGTCTAATCAAGAGCTGCAATAATGAATGTTTATTTTGTATCCTATTACCATGTGTATTTTCTGCATAATCAGTAAATGCAAGATTGCTGGTCCTTGTACTAAATCAATTGAACAAGTACAATGCAAAACAAATGAAGTGAAAGCCAAACATTGTCTAGTAATTATACAGTCAGCAGGGGGAAAAAATTACAGACAATAACCCATGAGCCTCCTGTACAAAGTCCAGGTAATTCTGAATAGCTAGAAAACAATGAAGAGCTGGACCAGGTGAATCATCTCAACCAGGGATGCTCAACCTCCGGCCCTCCAGCTGTAACTCTCAGCATGCCCTAATAGCTGAAGGATGTCAAGGCATACTGGGTGTTGTAGTTTTACAACGGCTGGAGGGCTGCAGGTTGGGCATTCCTTCTCTAAACTAACAGCCAGCATTTCTTAGTTGGGTCCAATAGTACCTTGAGGCTCCAGCTAAAAATCTAAGGGCATGTCACTATGCGCATGACTTTAATTGTTATAGCTATATTTCTGTGGATCAACTTGCAGAATAACAGGCTGAACTGGATGGATAAATGTATTTTTTCAGCCTTATAAACTATGTTGCTATGTTACTATTGTCACGAACCAGTGGGTGTGAACCCACTGTGCCACGTGTCCTACCTCCTCTAAGGGCATTGTCTAAGTGAACCCCTGGATCTTCACAATATCCCTGATGGTGGGGATAGACTTTCCCGAGGGGAACACCAGGTCGCTACCTCTTGAGGAGTATAGACACACGAGGCAGCTGGTCCAGGTGGACCAGGAGGTACCTGAGAAAGGTACCAGAGGTGCAGGACCGAAGGATGAGGCAAAGGGGTAGTCAGACAGGCAAAAGGTCAGGGCAGGCGGCTCAGGTACAGGTCAGGCAATCCGGATGGGCAACAGGAGAGTCATGGCAAGCAGATATAGATTTAACAGTTAGCAGAGTCCAGGAATACAGATACAAGTCAGGAACACTAGTGGAAACCAGGAACCTTAGCAGGACACAAGGACCTTGACACTGAGGCATCTGCGAAGGGGGCTGAGCCACTTATATATGCGCAGGAAGGCTAGAATAGGTTAGCGAGGTCACATGACATAACCCAGAAAAGCCCAGGAAGTGAAGCGCGCTGGCCCTTAAGGAAGTGCTGCAGGAAACAAGCAGCAAGCATGCTGCGGCCAGGGCTGAGAGCACACTGTGGAGCGGATCCCAGAACAACAGCACCCACACAGACAGAGGCCAGGACTGCAGCGGTGAATGGGAAGCACCTACCGCAGATCACCACTAAACAAGGTGCCCGGGACCATAGCTGTAAGCAGGAGAACAGCGGCACACAGCAGCCGCTGTTACAACTATGTTATATTTACAATTGACAATGCACTCTTGTGTAAGTAACCTTAATAATTTAATAATTAGCCATACATATTTTGCTATTTATACCTTGTCTCATCTTCACAGGGCAGATACAGTGGCATATGGATTTTCTACGAAACCATTTTATCACAATATATTAACCCCTAGAACTAATTCCTCTTGACAGTGTTGGACATAATAGAGAAGCCCCCAATGCAAAAGAAGACCCCAGTGCAATAATTTGTCAGCCAAGACTTATAGGTCTAGCATTTGTGTTCTTAATACGCTTTCCATGACCCTTGGGACAATTTGTACAGATTCCTGACACAAATTAACATATGGTGGACTTGGCAAAAAACAAACAAAAAAACATGGTCTTGTGCACATAATTTTGTAAAAACAGCTGAAGTACAACTCCTGTCCCCATAACCTATTAGGTCATATGAATACCATTGAGGGGCTCCCCTGAGAGTCAGAGAAGACATGGTCCACCACTGCAGGTAAAATGTCATAGCATAACCTTCCCTGGTAAAAACTGCTGATTGCCAAAACCTGACCAGCAGTAACCCCATTTAAAAAGGGTTGTCTTTATGACTCTTCACAGTTAAGAAGAAATACATTTTATAAAGTCCAATAAACATATTACTATTATGAATCACATAGTTGCTAGGGTTTGCTGTATTTTTTAAGTGAAACTTGCCCTATCATTTGTATATTTTTTCCCCTTGAATTAACCTCTTAAGGACGCAGGGCGTACCAGTACGCCCTATTTCCCGAGTCTTTAAGGACTCAGGGCGTACCGGTACGTCCTAACTTTAAATCGGGATTGCGGCGCAGCGGGGGTTAATCGCAACGGGATGCCGGCTGAAATCATTCAGCCGGCATCCCGTAACAACGCGGGGGGGGGGTCATTTGACCCCCCCGTATCGGCGATCACAGAAAACCGCAGGTCAATTCAGACCTGCGGTTTTCTGCGTTTCCGGTCCATTCGGGTGTCCTGTGACCCGATGAACCGGAAAAAGACTGCGATCGGTGGCGTGATTACACACCACTAATCGCAGTACGAAGATTTGGAGAGGCGGTGCTGGCCATGGTGCTGAACACTGCTGTCCAGGGTGCTGATTGGTGCAGGGGAGAGAGACGCGAGATTCAAACTTCCTGCGCTCCTCTCTCCCCTCCTCTTCCTGTTCTGCACGAGCACCCGGCAGCATCGTCCAGCACCAGCTCCTGAGTCCCCCTAATCGCCATCCATCACCCTCCTGCACCCATCGCCACCCAGGTAGGTTAGGGTCAGTGAGGAAGAGGCACCGTTAGGCAGGAAAAGAAGGGAAAAGTTAGTTAGAAAGAAAAAATTAAAAAAAGCACTTTTTTTAAAAACTTTCTTTGATCCATCTATCAGACCCCAGACCCCCCCTGCCACTTGAATACCTTGAGGGGTGTACTTTCTTAGATGGAGTCACTTTTTTGAAATTTCTATTCTAGGGGTGCAACAGGGGGCTTCAAATGGGACATGGTATAAACAAAACCAGTCCTGCAAAATCTGCCTTCCAAAACCCATATGGTGTTCCCCTCCCTCTATGTGCTCCCGTTCGGCCAAACAGTAGTTTACGACCACATATGGGGTGTTTCTGCAAACTACAGAATCAGGGCAACCCATTTTGAGTTTTGTTTGGCAGTTAACCCTTGTTTTACTCCTGGAAAAAATTGACTAAAATTGGAAAATTTTCCAAAAAATAGAAATTTTGAAATTGTTTCTCAATCTGCCATTAACTCTTGTGGAAGACCTAAAGGGTTAATAAAGTTTGAAAAACAGTTTTGAATACCTTGAGGGGCGTAGTTTCTAGAATGGGGTCATTTTTGGGAGGTTTCTATTATCTAAGCCTCACAATATGACTTCAAACCTGAACTGGTCCATAAAAAGTGGGATTTTGAAGATTTCTGAAAAATTTCAAAATTTGCTTCTAAACTTCTAAGCCTTGTAACATCCCCAAAAAATAAAATATCATTCCCAAAATGCTACAAACATGAAGTAGACATATGGGGAATGTAAAGTCATCACAATTTTTGGGGGTATTACTATGTATTACAGAAGTATAGAAACTGAAACTTTTTGGTAAAAAATTTTTTTTATGCAAAAAAATTAACTTTTTTGACCCAATTTTAGCAGTGTCATGAAGTACAATATGTGACGAAAAAACAATCTGGGAACGGCCTGGGTAAGTCAAAGCGTTTTAAAGTTATGAGCACTTAAAGTGACACTGGTCAGATTTGCAAAAAATGGCCAAGTCCTTAAGGTGAAATAGGGCTGAGTCCTTAAGGGGTTAAACACTGGGGAAGCAGCAGCTACAGATATAAATCAAGTAGAGATGAGCAAATGGATTCTATTGGCTTAGAATTCAGTACACAAATTGACGCTTCACAATTCTACAAATAGAATGAAGCACGATCCAATGTTGCAAAAAAACAAAACAAAACAAGACAACACGTCAGCTATAATATCATCTTTATTTAAACATAGACTATAATGAATGAACCACCGGCGCTAATTACAGTGAATAAGCAGCACTATCTAAACAGCTCCGCAATGACTGTTACAGAAAACTAGACAAATCACTTGTATTAAGGTAAAATGATACTGCGCTCAGCCTATTAATACTGACCCTTAGAGGTTAAAGCAGGTAAAAAAAAGGCTGTTTGGCGTTCGCCCTGGCCGGTAGAGAAACTCTGCTTGTACTTACGCTCACGTTCGCAAAGGGAGCCGGTGACGTCACCTCTTGAGCTACGGGCTGCTGTAAGCACCAAAAACTAACCAACGCGTTTCGAGCAGTGCGCTGCTCTTCGTCAGGGAATCATTTGAGTGCCCTCAGTAGCTTCCTTTTATTCTACCCGCTCACGATGTTAATTAACTCCGGCTTCAGAAATTCGAAAGTTTTGAATAGATTCGATAATTTTTAATCGAAACCAAATAACTTGATTTCTGTGTTTAAACCCTTCGGGACCAGTGTGTCCATATGAAAAATCCACAGAGTTTCTTTTTTAGACATGTTTTTCATGTAATCTCCTCCCCGTGTATCCATTTTGACAATTTCTATCCCGGAAAATGAAGGTCCCTCGAATTTTCCCATTATGCTTCTCTCAGAAAATAAATTTGCTAATCTCTAAAATCAAGCTTACCATCTATAGATAAAAAGTCCCATGTGTATGTCCACTGGAAGATTGGTGCAGGGAAAACAACGCTGGGCCAGGAACCAGGTTAAAGCATCCACCCACTGGATGTCTAAGGTCAAGACATGATCAACCTGCGGCCCTCCAGCTCTTGCAAAACTACAACTTCCAGCATGCCCGAACAGCCTACAGCTATCAGCCTACAGAAGGGCATGGTGGGAGTTGTAGTTTTACAACAGCGGGAGGGCCGCAGGTTGAGCATGCCTGGTCTAAGACATAGGAGCCTGTGTTGGAAAATCTCACATTTATTTTTACTTTCTGTGAATACCACTACCTTCCCCTTAGTCTACTTTCACACTACCGTTTCTGGGTCCGCCTGTGAGATCTGTTTCAGAGCCCTCACAAGCGGTCCAAAACAGATCAGTCACCCCTAATGCATTCTGAATGGATAAGGATCCGTTCACAATGCATCAGTTTGGCTGCGTTTGGTCTCCATTCCGCTTTTGAGGCGGACACCAAAACGCTGCTTGTAGCGTTTTGGTGTCCGCCTGACGAAACTGAGCCAAACGGATCCGTCCTAACTTACAATGTAAGTCAATGGGGACTAATCCGTTTTCACTGACACAATATGGTGCAATTGAAAACGGATCCGTCCCCCATTGACTTTCAATGTAAGTCAGGACGGATCCGTTTTGACTCAGTTTTTTTTTTTTTTAAGAATAATGCAAATGGATCTGTTCTGAACGGATACAAGCGTTTGCATTATCTGTGCGGATCCGTCTGTGCAGATTACAAGACGGATCCGCATTGAACGCCAGTGTGCATGTAGCCTTAATAAGAAAACCTTACATAAGAAGCTTTGCTTTCAGATGTAGTAATGTACTATAGCTTGCTTTTTATTGGAACATTTCCTGCAAACTGTTTTTCTAAGATCTCATTCATATAAGACATAGAAGTTTTGGTGCACTATTTCTTTATTTCTTTGGACAAAAATAGGAGTGGATCCGAAAAGAAAAAGAAGGTAAGGCATTAAATGGAACCTGTCACACTGAAAATTAAACTTATCTTATTGATCTAAATATTTGCCCCCTCAGACTTTAGGAGTCCAGTGAGTGGTCTTCATCAATGACTGAGAGATATCTGTGCACCTGCTGGACTCCCAAGACCAAAATAAGCAGAGGTTGAGATCTACAAGCTTATCAGCATCTTAAAAAAAAAAAAATGCAATCTCACTGATGTTATGCATTGTAATGAATTAATATTAATGAACTACAATAAAATAAATATTTAAAAGATCTTTTTGACAAAATATAAATGTTTCTACTACATGCTGTTAAAAAACTGTCACAAAGCCAACTGTGAAATGTCATTTATATGCATCACTTTTATAGGACAAAGTCCTGTTTTCAGACATTGCTAGGTATGTTATACAGCTGTGAAACTTCATAAATATCAGAAACGGCTACACCACAGTACAACCTGTTACACCCATACACAACCTGCCACACCCCTGCACAACCTTCCACAACTCTGCACAACCTGTCACACCCTTGTAAAACCTGCTACATCAATGGAAAATCTGTCACACCCGACACAACTTACTACACCCCTGCACAACCTGCAATACCCCATGCAAAACCTGACACACCCCATGCACTACCTGCCACATCCCTGCGCATCCTACTTCAACAGTGCACAATCTGCTACACCCCTGCACAACCTGCCACACTCCTGAACAACTTGCCAAACTCCTTCATAAACTGGCACACTCTTCCACAGCCTGCCACACCAGTGCACATCCTGCCACACCAGTGCACAACCTGCTACTTCACTGCACAACCTGCCACACCCCTGTACAATCTTCTACACCCTTGCACAACCCTCCACACCCCTACAAAACCTGCTACATCCCTGAAAAATCCTTGCACAACCTACCACACTGCTACATAGCCTGCCACAGCCCTGCACAAACTTCCACACCTTCCGCAACTTGTCACACTGTTGCAAAACCTGCTACATAAATGCAAAACCTGTCACACCTCATGCACAGTATACCACACCCCTGCAGAACCTGATACATGAGTGCACTATCTCGTACACTGCTGCACAACCTGCCACACCTCTGCACAACCATCCACACCCCATCACAACCTGCCATACCCCTGAAAAACCTGCCAAACTCCTGCACAACCTGATATACTCCCAGACAACCTGTTAAACCCCTGCAAAACCTGCCACACCAGTGCAAAACCTGATACAGCCCTGAACAACCTGACATACCCTGCCCCACCCTGCTACCCTTGCAAAACCTACCCAACCCTTGCAGAACCTTCCACACTGCTGGACAAACTTCTATACTGCTACACAACCTACCACACCTCTACGTAACCTGCCACACCACTGCACAACCTGTTACACCCTGGTACAAATTATCATACTATAGTACAATCCATTACAAGCCCACTACAGTTCCTAGCAAAGAAAAAAAAATCTGGTATATTTGATAAATACAGAGCCAGTCACCGATAATTCTGGCCCCAATTTATTCTATGTCCTCAAATCAACATGGTATAAAATTCATGGAAGAATCAAGGGGAAGCTGAGATTTTACACTCTTGGTTCTGTCTCTTTTGTATTTTTAGAATCTGGGATATTTTAAGCTACATTTTGTCTGACAAGCTTTTGACTTTCTTTGTATTTTTTTTTATTGCCATAGAAACTGATAAATTTGCAGTAAATACATTGTTACTATGACAACACTTGGGCTTCCTATAATCTAGACATTTCCTGATATTTGGAAAATTATGTAATGGGTAAACCTCTGAGAAGATGACCAGATGCTGAGACCTCACTAGACGCAGATTAACAATAATGTTAATACCTTGGGTTCACATTGCATGCTCAGACCAACCCCTGAGAAAAAACCCTTATAAGATGGAGAATACTTGTGTGTACCGAGGTGAGTTAATTAAGGAAGATTCACCCACATTACAGAATTATTTTCCCCATTTTTGAATAAAGCTACAATCTGTGTACCTTAAAGGGGACCTGCCACCAAATCACTTGTTTTATTATATTTTCTGTATACACATAGCAATATACCACCTAAAAAGCAGAATCCAGACCAATACAGGCAGACAAAAAAACATGCATTTGTGAGCTTTTGCATTTTTGATTTCAGATGTGTGTTTGTATTTAGTGTGTGATTTAAGATTAAGTGACTTTAGATTCAGGGACTTTTAAAGGGGACTACACTAAGTCAATTGCTTATCACTGCACTGTATTGTATTTTTTCTTTCTATTTTCTTGTGTAATCCCCACTAGTATGTGTTCCAATTTTGACAACACAGTCCAGTGCACATCTTGTCAAATTTATGCAGTTCTGGAACAGCCATTTGAGGGTACATACAGTGCTGCCCATAATTATTCATACCCCAGGCAAATTTTGTCTTGAAGTTACTTTTATTCAACCAGCAAGTAATTTTTTTATGGGAAATGACATAGGTGTCTCCCAAAAGATAATAAGACAATGTACAAGAGGCATTATTGTGGAAAATAAAACATTTTTTCAGCTTTTATTTACATTTGAGCAAAAAGTGTCCAGTACAAAATTATTCATACCCTTCACAAACTGTCACAGTCTGTGGGGAAATCAAAAGTTCTATACCATTCCAAATAATCCAAGCTGTTCTAAAGCATCCTAATTACCCTGATTAATTGGGAACAGCTGTTTTAATCAACTCAACAGGTGAAAAACAGCAGCTCTCTGCAGTTGGTTTGTGGACATTCATGGCTAAGACAAAAGAGCTCAGTGAGGATCTGCGGCTGCGCATTGTGGCTGCTCACAAGTCAGGAAAGGGCTACAAGGCCATTTCTAAATGTTTTCAAGTTCCAGTGGCTACAGTGCAAAGTATTATTAAAAAATACCAGATGTTCCGCACTGTGGAAAATCTCAGAGGACGTGGTCGGAAGCCAAAAGTGACACCTGTGCTGGCCAGGAGGATAGTTAGAGAGGTGAAAAAGAATCCAAGGATCACCACCATGGCCATCCTGGTGATTCTGGGCTCTGCTGGTGGCAATGTCTCAAGGCAGACAATCCAACGGACACTGCACAATGCAGACCAAGGAGGACGCCACTTCTCCAGATAAGGCACATCAAAGATCGCTTGGCCTTTGCAAAAGCTCATCTGGACAAAGAAGAAGACTTCTGGTCTTCTGTGTTATGGTCAGATGAAACAAAAATGTAATTGTTTGGTCACAATGATATTTCCTTCATTTGGCGTAAAAAAGGAGAAGCCTTCAACTGAAAGAACACCATCCCCACTGTCAAACATGGTGGTGGGAACATAATGCTTTGGACGTGTTTTTCAGCCAATGGACCAGGGAACCTAATCACAGTAAACGGCACCATGAAAAAAGAGCAATACATGAGGATTCTCAACGACAACATCAGGCAGTCTGCAGAGAAACTTGGCCTTGGGCACCGGTGGACATTTCAGCATGACAATAACCCAAAACACACAGCAAAAGTGGTGAAGAAATGGTTAGCAGACAACATTAACGTTTTGGAGTGGCCCAGCCAGAGTCCAGACTTGAATCCAATTGATAATCTGTGGAGGGAGCTAAAGATAAGAGTGATGCCAAGAAGACCCTCCAACCTGAAAGATTTGGAGCTCATTGCTAAAGATGAATGGGCAAAAATACCTGTGGAGACATGCAAAAAGCTGGTCTGCAATTATAGGAAGCGTTTGATTGCTTGCTGGTCTTGGTGCTTTGATCATACTATCTGTCTTGTGTCCGAATAAATGAGATCTCCTCCAGCCATTGATGACTGGTGCCCTATTCTATCTTATGTGGCATCATTTGTGTATTCACAGATATCATATTATCTATGCTATCCATCACCCAAATCCTATTGACATTGACCCCCTGATGATCCCATAAAGTGGGGGAAACCCCTCAGGTTTTTTTCAATCATCTATATCTAGTGGTGGACTATATATTCAATTACTGGTCTGTGATAACATCAAGACTATAAATGTGAATATAGGCCCTATATGAATGGGTAAGGTGTATTTAGTGTTTTTATAATTTATATTTTTGTAAGCACCCTTCATTCTAGGGTATCACGCATCTCCACACCCTCTTCCAATACCCTGTAGGGCCTTGTGAGGGTGGTAATAGCCCAGGTTCGAGGACAGGAAGTCCCCACCATCAGGGGTCGTCCCTGGTCTTAGGAACAGACCAGGGAGAGAAAAGGGACAGATTCCCTACATTCCCCGGTGTTCCAAGGGTGCTTACTATTGGTCTTATCTTAGTAGACCTTCAGTAATAACTGTCTGTTTGTATATGGAATTTCAGTATTCCAAATTTTAATTGATATAAATAAATACATTAATTTTAAGGGTTAATGTTTTGCTGGAATATAGTTTTTGTTAACTAACCCAGATATACGTCATTATCTGCCTATTAGCTGGACTAGTATGAATAATTTTGGACTGGACACTTTTGGACTGGGTGCTTATTACACATAAAGGAGGGCATCATACACACCCTTGAACAATTATGACTGAAGGCCTGCTGGTGACCCTCAAAAATATTAGGAGCAAGGGCCTGCTGGTGACCCTCTAAAACATTAGGGGCGAGGGCCTGCTGCTGATCTGACCATCTAAAACATTAGAGGTGAGGGTCTGCTGCTGATCTGACCATCTAAAACATTAGGGGTTAGGGTCTGCTGCTGATCTGACCATCTAAAACATTATGGGCCAGGGCCTGCTGGTGACCCTCTAAAACATTAGGAGAGAGGGCAGCCTTATAAGCATGTTGATATGATGGAGGAAGAGGAGGAGGACGAGAAAAAGGAAGATCGAACCATCTACCCTTTTTTGTGGTGGAAGGGGTGCATGTGAATACAGTGTATTCAATACACCATAAAAGCTACATTTAAAGTGCCTTTAAGTTTAACCGCTTTCCTTTGGTGGAGTAGAGAAGTCAGGGGCAAACCAGACCTTGTTCATTTTGATAAGAGTCAACCTGTCAGCATTTTCAGCTGACAGATGGATGCGCTTATCAGTTATTATGCCCCCAGTAGTACTAAATACATGCTCTGACAAAACGCTGGCGGCAGTGCAGGCCAACACCTCCAAGGCATAGAGCGCCAGTTCATGCCACGTGTCCAGCTTCGACACCCAATAGTTGTAAGGCACAGAGGGATAACTGAGGACGCTGACATGGTCTGCTATGTACTCCTTCACCATCTTCCAAAACTTTTCCCTAGGCACTAGGCCGCACATTAGAGTGAGGGTGCTGGCGCGGTGTCATGAAACTGTCTCAGGCCTTGGAGAGTGTTGCCCTGCCTCTGTTGGAACTGCTGTGTGTTCCCCTCCTCTCCCCTCCTCGGTTGCCCAAGGTTGTCAGCTGGAAATTTTTGGAGCAATTTTTCCACAAGGACCTTTTGGTATTGCGCCATTTTGCTAGTCCTCTCCACCACAGGAATGAGAGATGAGAAGTTCTCTTTGTAGCAGGGGTCGAGAAGGGTGAACAACCAGTAATATGTGTTGGCCAAAATGTGTATAACGCGAGGGTCATGGGAAAGGCAGCCTAACATGAAGTCGCCCATGTGTGCCAGAGTACCAACAGAAAAACCTTCACTGCCCTCATCAGCAGGTTGACTCTCAATCTCCTCATCCTCTTCCTCTTCTTTAGCCTATCCATGCTGAACAGAAGGACTAAACTGGCTATGGGTACTACCCTCTGTAGCGGAGGCAACCGTCTCCTGCTCCTCCTCCTCCTCATTCTCTTACCATCATCCAATATGCGCTGAGAAGAAAAACTGAGGGTGGTCTGGCTATCACCCTGTGTACTCTCTTCCTCCATTTCCACCTCTTCCACATGCAAAGCATCTGCCTTCATTGTGTGCAGTGAGTGTTTCAGTAGACAAAGGAGTGGGATGGTTAGGCTGATGATAGCATAATAGCGTGTTGATTCCTCAAAGTTGCGTAACACCTCACAGAGGTCAGACATCCATGACCACTCGTCGCTTGTGAAGAGCCAAAGCTGACCGGAAAGGCGGCGATTATGTTGAAGCTGGTATTCCACTACTGCCCTCTGCTGCTCACAAAGCCTGGCCAACATGTGGAATGTGGAGTTCCAGCGTGTGCTCACGTCGCACAACAGCCGGTGAGCTGGCAATTGCAAGCGCTGCTGCAGCGTTGACAGACTGGCTGAAGCTGTCGGTAACTTGCGGAAATGTGCACACACGCAACGCACCATCATCAGTAGCTGAAGCAAATTGGGGTAGGTTTTGAGAAACTGCTGAACCACTAAGTTGAACATGTGGGCTAGGCATAGTGTGTGTGTGAGCTTGCCGAGCTCCAAAGCCGCCACCAAGTTACGGCCATTTTCAGACACAACCATGCCTGTTTGTAGGTTGAGTGGTGAGAGCCACAGCTCAGGTCCCTTATACCCTGCCAAAGCTCTGCAGCGGTGTGCTGTTTGTCACCTAATCAAATTAGTTTCAACACGGCCTGTTGCCGCCTCCCCACTTCAGTGCTACATTGCTTCCAGCTACTGACTGATGGCTGACTTGTGCCGCAAGATGAGAATTCAAAGGTGGAATTGGAGGTGGAGGTGGGAGAAGGGGGGGTTGCAGCCACTTATGTAGGTGGTGGCGGAAATCCTGATGGAAGTAGGGCCTGCAATCCTTGGCGTCGGTAGCACCTGTACCATCCCAGGGAACGACTCGCTCCCGGCCTCCACAACATTTGTGCTGGGAATGTCACAGATTTTAGGATGCGCAAACGTTGGACAGGAGATGTAGCGCAGGTAGTGTTGCTGTCACCAGCGGTGAAAAAATTTGACTGAATGTCACAGATATTTAGGATGCACAAACTTTGGACAGGAGATGTCGCGCAGGTAATGTTGCTGTCACCAGCGGCGAAAAAAATTCGACTGATGGTCATAGACATATTAAGGATGCGCAAACATTATATAGGAGATGTAGCGCAGGTAATGTTCCTGTCACCAGCAGCCAAACAATTGCGCTAAATATCACATATATTTAGGATGCGCTAATGTAACACAACAGATGTAGCAGAGGTTGTGTCACTGTCACCAGCGGCCAAACAATTGCTTGCAAGGACTTTTGGGTCACTAACACTTTTCAACACTAAATAATTCCTGTCCCTACACTATCTGTCCCTTCTGCTGCAGCTCTCCCTGACTAAGACTGAGCCGAACCACGTTTCATCTGGTGCTATATAGCACCCGATGACGCGTTCCGGACAGCCAATCACTGTAATGCCAGTAACCAACATGGCTACGGCATTACAGTGAGTGGCAGTACTTCTCTGCACGTTTATTGCCTATGTAGCAGCCAACAAACGCGCGGGAAGGAGACTTGAGTATCGTGCTCGAGCACACGCGTTGTTCGGCCGAACACAGCGATATGTGCCAATTATTGCGATGCTCGAGTAAAAATGGTGTTTGGCCGAGCATGCTCGCCCAACACTAGGTAAAAGCAGTTAGACTATGGAACTCTCTGCCTGAGGAAGTGGTGATGGTGAGTTCACTGAAAGAGTTCAAGACGGACCTGGATGTATTTCTGGAGTGTAATAATATTACAGGCTATAGCTACTAGAGAGGGGTCCTTGATCCAAGGAGTTTTTATGATTGCTTTATTGGAGTCGGTAAGGAATTTTTCCCCATAAAATGAGAAAAATTGCCTTCTACCTCACAGTTTTTATTTTTACCTTCCTCTTGATCATCTTGCAGGATAACAGTCTAAACTGGATGGACAGATGTCTTTTTTCAGCCTTACAAACTATGGGGGTCATTTACAAACAGATATACACCACTTTTGTGGCATATATCTGGAACAGATTCTGTCGTACACCATGTTGCGGCAGAATCTGCGACTTCTTCCCCACTCACACCAGGTCTATAAAAGGGTGTGTGGAAGTCTCATTCATCATTCCCCATGACAGGTTTAGGCCTCATGCACACGGACGTTGTTTTGGTCCGCATCCGAGCCACAGTTTTGCCGGCTCGGATGCGGACCCATTCACTTCATTAGGGCCGCAAAACATGCAGACAGCACTCCGTGTGCTGTCCGCATCCAATGCTCCGTTCCATGGTCCGCGAAAATATAACCTGTCCTATTCTTGTCCGCGTTTTGTGGACAAGAATAGGAAGTTATATCAATGTCTTTCCATGCAAATTGCGGAACGCACACGGACGCCATCCGTGTTTTGCGGATCTGTGATTTTGTGGATTTTGCGGAGCAGCTCCTTCCTCAGTGCGCCTGCGCCGATGACGTCACATCTACACCACTGTCTGTGGATATCTTTCCTGCTTTCTCTCAGGGTTAGTCACAATTGCTTTGTTTTGGCAGCTTATCACTCCACAAAAATGGTGCTTTACCTGGAGAAAGATGCTCTTTCCTTGCTAACAGCTTCAGGTAGGCTCAAAAGCATCTGCCTTCAACAAGAGGCAGAGCGAGACTGACTCTAAGCTAGACAAACAAGCGTGCGACCAGCACATCACTCTGGCAACCTAGCTAGAACTTCCTGTATTAAGTACTTGCATTATATTCAGCCATGTGATATACACAGTGCATGACATCAATCTTTTCAGCAATAATTAACCCTTGCAGTGGTCCACTTGGGTACTGCAAAAGTGTAACTTGTCCCTGCAATAAGCAAGACTTTCATAGTTCCTGGACCCTAATGCAAAAGCTGTACCAGGGCCCTCCAACCCCCTGAAGAACTATAAAAGCACCATTTAGTTTGACATGTATTGAACTAACCATCAGGCCCACTCACACAGGCCATCCATTAATTACATTTCCTATTCCAGTCTCTTTCCACCTTGAAGTTATTCACCTTTTCCTATAAACAACTTGTGTCTATAAAACCATTATATAGGTCTCCTGTACATGGTTTCCTTCTTTATGACAATAGCCTTAATTGTTTCGATCAGAGAAGATTAAAGCAATGACTGTTTCCCTATAGACTAATAAAGCATAAAAGCTGACAAATGTAAGTCCTTGAACTTTACTCTTTTGTCAAATGGCTAAAAATATAATTTTCTTGGATGACGACCATAATGAGTACCATCACAGCTACCAAAGGGTTTTCTCTCCAGCTGTAAGAAACATCTGTCATACTCAGAAGGTTCCAGGAAGCTGAGGTATGGTACTACTAGGACATATATGTGTACTTTGATTTATTGACCCAGCAGCTCAAGGACATACACAAGGACAGGACAGATCGTTCTCCAGAAAAATGATCCCAAAAGAGTTCCCCATACCTTAGGTTCCTTGACAAATTTGACTGTATTGACTACAATCACATTATCATATTTAAGGGGTGTTAGGTAGTGGAGATCATGAAGCTCAAATGCTGGGTTGTTGAAATCAAAGAGGTTGTGTCATGAATAAAACCCCTTTTCTGCCAGTCACATATTTCTGGAATGGCTTCTGCTGGTCAGGTTTACATGCTGGTCTTTAAAATGAATTTCTGCATGAAATATAAGAGAAAGAACTTCTCTATCAGAGTGACTCTCCACTCTGATACATAAGACAGAGTGTCCATAGTAAATGTTCCACCTCCTCCAACACAGCCTTGGTGGGTCTCCCTGAGGCTAGGTGAGAGGAAGCCACTTGATTAGCTATTGATTAGAACAGATCTTAAGAGAATTGTTAACAGTCCTTCTCATCTGAAAGAGTACATGTTTGTGACACACTGGTGGCAGAAAGCAGGTTTCAAAAATTAATAAAATTATGCCTACGGATACATAGTAACATAGTACATAAGGCCGAAAAAAGCCCTCTGTCCATCCAGTTCGGCCTGTTATCCTACAAGTTGATCCAGAGGAAGGCAAAAAGAAAAACCCTGTGAGGTAGAAGCCAATTTTCCCCACTTTAGGGGAATAAAAAATTCCTTCCTGACTCCAATCAGAATAATTCCCTGGATGTTATTTTCTGATAACCCGGATCTTATGGCTCTCAAAATGGTTGGATGTTGGCATTAGCGAGACCGACTTCTTACTTTTGAAAAAGAGCTTTTTTGCATGCTGATAAAGTGGATTGTTAAAGGATAACTGTCACACTTAGACCCTAATTTCAATTTTCATATATGTAGTTACTAATAACATGATATTCCAGAATCAGTTACTATTAGACTGACTTACCCCATATTTAATAAGATTCAGCCCTTAGCAACCAGTCTGCATAAAACTGCAATCTCACTATTCAGTTAAGATGGCCACCACTGCCCTCACCCTGAGGCTAATCCCGCCTGCCTTCACTAGCCAGTAACAATAGCCCCCCAAAAGTGTCAGTAACCACAGCCCTCCCCCTAAAGGGTAATCTCCTGCAGCACAAAGGGGTCCTCTTACCACATGTTGCTTTCATTTATACACTGAGCAGACGGCAGATCTCCCTTCCCTGGTCTGCGCTGCTTCCACTCTGCTGAGTGAGGGAGCGCCTGCCAAGCGCAGGGACAGGGAGAAGTGCACACAGCCCAGGCACTGTTATCAGCTGCTGGGGAGGACCTGGCTTTAATCATTTACTTACAGTCCCTGGCTGTCAGCAATCTGACCTTGCAGGCTACGTGCTTCTGCGTCCTCCGTCCTTCAACACATAGACGACCATATAATACACGGAGAGAAAATGCACCAAACACATATAACACTGACTATGCTGGCAAGACATAAGTAAAGGTATTAAAAGCTGAGACTTTTGCCAATATATTCCAGTCATGGAGATATCGGAGCCCATCATGCGCCACGTCACGGTTCTCAGCATGGCAAGGGGTCCTAACCGCTGCTCTAACTATGGTGTGAACACGGTCTAAAGGTGATATGGTTCAGCTCGCAGCCAAGCTCCCCCACAAATGCCCAGCATGGATACTGAGTAGTACTATGTGATTGGAACCAGGCCGCGAGCCACACCCACACCAGACCATGTGATGGAGGTTACCAGGTGCAAAAAAGTGTTAGAATGCCAAGTAGGGCAAACGCACTCAAATCTAACAAGTCAGAAGCAAAAAAATAAATAAAAAATATATAGTGGCAATTCTGGAGGAGCTGCCAAACCCCTGACACTGTGGCGTGTCTTCAATTGGGGGAGCAGCCCGACCGCATGTGGACCGCAATAAGAGAAAATGCACCAAACAGATATAACACTGACTATGCTGGCAAGACATGCTGAGAACCGTGACGTGGTGCATGATGGGCTCCGATATCTCCATGACTGGAATATATTGGCAAAAGTCTCAGCTTTTAATACCTTTATTCATGTCTTGCTAGCATAGTCAGTGTTATATCTGTTTGGTGCATTTTCTCTCCGTGTATTATATGATTGCTACATTCTGTGTAGTTTGCTCTTGTGGTGCATGTGGAGCGCGTCGATATCCTCCATTGTATGCATATTTTGCTGGGGTTAGTCGATCATTGCGGTCCACATGCGGTCGGGCTGCTCCCCCAATTGAAGACACGCCACAGTGTCAGGGGTTTGGCAGCTCCTCCAGAATTGCCACTATATATTTTTTTATTTTTTATTTTTTTATTTTTTTGCTTCTGACATAGACGACCATGCCTAGCAACCCTATTTTAAGCACAGGTAAAAGCAGGCAGTACAGGGAACAAAACTGTGGAATTAACTGGTAATTGAATACACAGAGAAAAGTTGAAATAGGGCCACCAAGGAGATATTAGTCACCACAATCCAATACTTAAAAAATAAAAATAAAAATGACAGTTATACTTTAAGTTTCTTATTCTGACATACATATCGCCTGTGCAGCCGGTTCAGCTGCACAGGGGCCCGGCGTGTGAGGGGGCCCATTCATACTAGTGAGCGCTTCTGGAAGCGCTCACTAGTATCATACTAGTGAGCACATCCATAAGCGCTCAGTAGTATGAATGGGCCCCTTCTAGTATGCAAGAGAGAGATGCTTATTTACCCCTCCGGCTCCGCTTCCTACCTGGCCTCCTCCAGCCTGACTGCATACAGCGAGCACTATGACCTGGCGCTGTACGCAGTCAGGTCACGTGACTGTGCAGCGCGGGCTGTTGGAGACCAGCAGGACAGGCACTCACATCAAGACACCCCGGCGGACATGGAGAGCAGCGGAGTAGGAGAGGTAAGTTTTAATTATTTATTTTTAGTCTGATCTGAGGTCTGTCACATCGATATGGGGGGGCCTGAATAAATAATTAACAACTGATGTTAGGGGGGTTCCTTCTGACTCTGGGGGTTCTGAGCAATTGACATATGGGAAGGGGGGGGGGCTGAGCAATTGACATAGGCCTGCCTATTTTATATACTGGAAGACATGGGGGCCCTATGGAGGGGGAAGAGCACTATGGGGGGGGCCCTATCTTATATACTGGCACACATGGGGGGCACTATGGAGAGGGAGGAGCATTGTGGCGACCCTATCTTATATACTGGCACACATGGGGGGCACTATAGAGCAGGGGGGAAAGGAGCACTATGGGGGCTTCTTCTGGGGCCCTATCTTATATACTGGGAGACATTGGGGGCTCTATCTTATATACTAGCACACATGGGGGGCACTCTAGAGAAGCGCGGAGCATCTATGGGGGCATCTACTGGGGACCCTATCTTATATACTGGCACACATTATGGGGACATTTTATACTGGCACATTGTCAGGCACCATGGGGATAAGGGGAGGTGCACTATTGGGGCACGATATAGGAGTATTTTATACTGGCTTAAATTATAGGGCACTATGTGGACCTTGTCTCAACTGGGGGGCACTAAGAGGTTTTTTGGGCACACAGTAGAGGGTTCATTGGCACACATTATGAGGGCACTATGGGGACATTGGCTCTACAGGAGGCACTAAGAGGAGGCATTTTTATACTGCCACACAACAGGGCATTTTTATTTTTACTGTAACACATTATAAAGAGAATTATTACTACCGTGGGCATTATGGTGGGCTTTATTACAGTTGAGGGACTATGAGGAACATGGATACTAGTATGAGCACTATGGGATCATTATTACTTCTGGGACACAGTGGGAAATTATTACTGTAGGGGGGCTATTACTACTATGTGTTGTCTGGTAGATAATTATTTCTATTGGTGGGACTTTGGGGAGCAGTGTTACTGTGGGGGGCACCCTGGCACGGTATCAGCTTAGCACAATTATTTTTGGGGAACATTATGTTTACACTATTAGTGTCAGGGACACTGTTTCCTGGGCATAGTTATTTTTTAGGACACTGTGTGCCAATAATTATTGAAGGGGAACTATCTGTGTGTCACTTGTATAGGGAGCACAGTGGGCACAGTATTGGGGGTGGCAGGATGGGGTGTTCAGAAGGTGGGAGGATGATGGAAAAGCAGGAAACTAAGATGTCTCTCAAACTCTGCAGAGAGAAGAGATGGCTGAAAGAAATCATCATGGCGGTCTGGTGTGAAAGGAAAAGATAAGGACAGAGAACATCTACATCAAAGGAGACCTCACTGGATGGAAGAGGTATGGGGCGCTGTATTAGGCTACTTTCACATCTGCGTTAGTGATTCTGGCAGGCTGTTCCAGCAGAGAACAGCCTGCTGGAATTCCCTGGATCCAGTACTGCTGGATGCAGACAGAATTCCCACCGGCTGCATTGACTATAATGCGGTACGGCAGAGATCCTGACACAATTTGGCAAAAATGCAGAGAATCAGTGGGACACAAACTACAGCATGATGCGGTTTGTGTCCGGCTGATTCCTTGCATTTTCTTCCGGATCAGGTGGCCGGAGCGTAGTGCCGCAGGAGTGAAAGTAGCTATACCCTGTATGCTTTGTACTGCTATAAGTAATGTTAGGAGAGAATAGGTTAGGTTGCGATGGCTTGGGGGGGGGGGCAGGCACATTCTTTGCACAGGGGCCCTCTGCTGTCTGTGTCTGCGCTACCTCATGTAAGGTTAGCACTGAGTATATACAAAGGTCAGAGATATATACTGTAGGTTTATTCGAGTTAATATTTTGATGTGCTTAAAAGCAGTGAGGGCTCATAGAGAGAGCCTACAAGTCCAGCTTTTTCTGTCCACTTATAGAAAAGGCTTGTGAGTCCTGTTTCTTCTGCCTACTCATAGAGAAAGTCTGTGAGTTTGGTTTCCCATGTTTATTTATAGAGAAAGCCTGTGCCTTCTGTTTCCACCCACTCTACCTACTCCTAGAGAAAACTAGTCCTGCTTCTTTTACCCACTCATAGAGAAAGCCTGAGAGTCCTGCTTCCTCTGTCCGATCATAGAGAAAGTCTATGAGTTCTGCTTCCTATGTTTACTGGATAAGAAATCCTGTAAGTCCTCCTTCCACTCATTCTACCCAATCCTACAGAAATCCTGAAAGTCCAGCTTCATCTGCCTGCTCATAGAGAAAACCTATGAGTCCTGTTTTTTCTGCTTGCTCATAGAGAAGGCCTGTAAGGTCTGCTTCCTCTGCCTGCTCATAAAGAAAGACTGAGAGTTCTGCTTCCTATAGTTAATGATAGAAAAAGCCTGTAAGTCCTCCTTCCACTCACTCCACCCAATCCGACAGAAAGTCGGTGAGTCCTGCTTCCTTCACCCACTCATAGAGAAAGCACACAAGTCCTGCTTCCTCTGCATCTCATGGAGTAAGTCTGTGAGTCCTGGTTCCCCTGTCCACTCATAGAGATGTCTGAAAGCCTAAAAGTTCTTCTTTTTCAGCCTACTCAGAGAAAGTTTGTGTGTTCTATTCCCTCCACCAACTCACTGTCATCTTTGTATGGTTGGGGGCAGGCAGGGATCACGAGAATTATCTATAAATTCTGTGATCATTTATACATTTTTTTTATTTTATTAGCATGCTGAATGAGATCGCAGACAGCTGGGCTTATCACCTTAAAATTTATCCTGTGTTGCCCTCAGATAGGGTAGCATAGAAGGCCTGACAGATCCAGCATATCAAATATGTGTGCACATGCACAGAACTGCACCTAAAATTTGCATTGCACCACTTGGTGCACGTGGTGGCCTCCTAATTTTTGCATTTTATGTTAAACACCTTTCAGTTTACCAGAAGGGAATCGGTTTAAGTAAAATAAGGATCTTGTTCTGTGAAAAAAATAGAATAATTTCCAAATCTACAAATGGCCGAAATTATTAATCCCATAAGTAATCTGGATGCTCTAGAAAAAGCTAAGGGATCATAATTCACAGAAAGCCATTTAATATGCATTCCTGGGCAATACAAATGGAATTTTCTTTGATCAATATAAATAGTACCAGTGAAAATGTACAACTCAATTTCCAATTCAAGACCATTATTTAAAAAAAAGGTAAGGAGGTAGAAGGGAAAGGGTTATGCTGGATACAAAAGTGATATGCAGGGAGGCGCGATACACTAGCTGTATTTTGTGGCCTGTGATAATGACAAATGGCTGTGTCATTGTATAAGACACTTAGGGAAGGAGTTGGCGGAAAATGTTTATCTAAATTCTTTATAATTGACATTGCACAATGCCAGGTTCGTACAGTTCACATGCACATAATCCATTTTATGGGGCATTTGAAGAGATAACAGATAGCATATAATGCATTTCAAATGAGTAATAAAATCCATATTTGAATTTGAATTTCAAGAGTCTCGGTTATTTACATTACACTGATGATGAAGCATCAACATTTCCAAGTAATAAATAAAAGTTATGATGGATTATGCATCTGACAGCATTTTACTTCCTATAGGCAATAGGGACATATTTTTTTTCTTATGCTGGTTTCAGAAAAAAATATATGGATGGATTCTACACCTAAATTATAGCCACAATTTGAGGCCAAGTCACGGATCTGTTTCGACCAACCCAACAATATTGAAAGAGGCTCTGTCACCTGGATCAAGCCTACCCTACTGTCACACACACAGGGGGTGGGGTAGTGACCACTGAACTCCACCCTCACCCCTGTCCCTGCCTACTTGCCTCGCAAGTCCTAGCCACAAGGGACAACTGGTCAACAAACCCTTAGCTAGGATAGTGCAGGGAAAACAAACAACACATAAACAGAAAAGTCAAACAAGCCGCGTCAAAACCAAGAGAGCAGAAAAGGTATCGGAGGAGCAAGCAGAGAATTGTCAGGACAAGCCGAAGTTAAACCAGGAGAACACGCCATGACCAGTGGATGAGACGGATGGGAAATCGGAAGCCAAGCAGGAACAAACAAACCAGGTGAGTATCATACAGGAAGGACCTCAATAACAGACAATCTGTGGCCAGCAGATTGCCTGTTTAAATAGAGCGCTGGTAGAGTCATGCGACATGGCCAGCGTCACATGACATCTGAGTTCTTATGCAGCCGAGCGCCGAGTAATCAGCTTCGCGCTCAGCCCTATTACGGTTTTCATTGGAACGGGCTTCCCACTTCCCAGAACACTGCATCGTGACACCTACCAAGCATATAGCCTGGTGGGGCTGATGACGCTGACATAAGCCATACCTTTCCGTCTCATATCGACGGAAAGGTATGGCTTATAAAGTTTTGCAAATATGCAAATGAGGTATTCGAGCACTCGGAGGCAGGCTTATGCCGTCTGAGCACTGCTTCAGCAACGCCCCTATTCCTTCCTAATGCTGGCCTTTCCCGGCTTGTGAATATGTCTAGTGCGCACGCGCCAACACGTCACTGAACCCAGAAGTGGCGGCACGTGCTCACTAGACATATTCACAAGCCGGGAAGGAAAAGATCCTGTGCGCACGCGCCATTATGGAGGCGAGTACGTAGATGCTGTATCTCAGCGCTAAACCGGTGAGTCTAGCGCTGTCAATCAAAAGTCATGGGGGCGTGATTAAGTGGAGAAGGCCAGCATTAGGAAGGAATGGGGGCGTTGCTGAAGCTGTGCTTGGACGACATAAGCCCGCCTCCGAGTGCTCGAATAATTAATTAGCATATTTTAAAAGTTTATTTTTCTCTAACTCTGGACCGCTAGTGAAAGGTACCGTATGACAAAATCAGGTACCCCATAAAAAATATACTAATACATATTACATTTCCAGCTTCAGCAATCCAGGAGTATAGCTGTGGTAATAGAAAAGTCAAACTCATGGCATTTCTATTAAATCACTAGTAGATGGCAGCAGAGTGTTTAAAGCCTAAATGACGAGCAGTTTCATATAACACTGCTAAAGGCAGGTGAAACTAAAGACAGACCTTTTGTTCCTGGGGTAACAGAATATGCAGTTGCTCTTCTGCCTACCTGAATGAAGGTCATGCTTGTCATTGTAGGTAAGAGAACATATATTTAGGGCAATAAACAGGCCAAAAGTGATTTAAGCCACATCCCTGTAATCAGCAAAGGCTGCTGGTGATGCTGTGTGAGTAAATAACACACTGCACAAACGTTAGTGGAGTACACTGACGTGTCACATGGCACCAGTGTATGGTGAATGTAATTGTTATAGAATCTTATGCTAATATATTTTATTATACTGCACTATTTGCCTTCGGTGTCCATGTCGACGCGCTCGCGTACTCTCGCTGGGCCTGTCGGGCGTCCGCGTGTACGCTCGAAAACAGGTTTGCAAGGAGTTGCGTATACGCACTTCTTAAGCGCTTCACCAACCAGTGATGGGAATAGCACCTGGCCACAAATTTGAAGTAGATTAGGGGGCTGGCATTGGTCTAATTGACCAATGACGGCCAAGGCCTTGTACACAGGTGTAGGGCAGTTTCATGACCTGTGGGGAGTGGACACTTGGCGCCCCGGGATTTGTTAGCAGGCACATAAAAGGTGGCCTCCACGGTCGGTCACTGCCCACTGTTTTCCTTTTCTTTCCAGATACAGGTCATTACTTGTGCTTGTGACTGAAAGTTATCTGGACTCCGTCCTTTCCAGTGGGACCCAGGATCCAGAATCCCCCGTGACGCCTCCTGTCGTCTGGCAAGTGTGCACAGCGATTTAAAGCACGGATTGGGACTACACCGGGCTTCCCCTCGTTTTCGTATTCTTGTTTCCTGTTATTTGTTACCAGGGAAGTTTGCCTGGACTTTGTTTATTTTCTTTGAATAAACCCCTTGCGTCATCTACACTGGTCTGTATCGTTGGTGCCTTGCATTACATTGTCATTGCAGAACATGTTTCAATAAAAGCACTTCCGGTTTCACCCAGCCCACTCCCTTCGCACATTGGAATTATTGACCATACTTTCAGCATATGTGCAACAAAATTGGTGGCCCGTACGGCGAACTGGGTGAAGATGCAAAGTGATAAAGAAGTGTAAAAGAGCGGTTATGCGAAGTTTAGAGGAAATTGGGATATTAACCTTTGCAGCACGGCAAGTGAACAGAGACGGATCTATAGAGGCTGCAGGATGAAATCAGTGCACACCTGATCCACTTGTCAGTGGGTGATCTCATCGGAATTTGCCAATTCATTAATGCCTCCGACGCCAGCATGGCAAAGGGAAAAAACCCGGCACCATTATATGCGGATGGTTAATGGGGTAATATATGAACTAGTCGAAGCTGAAAGTGAGGAGACGGTGACACAATTTCTGCAAGCAACAAAAAGATTCATTAGCGAGCTAGAGAAGAAGAGTGACAATACGGATGTCCCAAGCTTCAGTGAGAAAGACCCCCAACCAGAGCAGCAATTATCCGACTTGAAACAACATTATCACACTATGCAGGAGAAGTTTCAGAATAATTGAGGAACAGATTAAGGAGCTGAGTACCAAAAGTAAAGACTCGGGTGACAGTCAGCCAAAACCAGAGGCAGCTCCACTTACTCAGAGACTACACCATGGTATCTTGTCAAAGGGGACAATCAGAAAATACTTCAAGATCACAGGCCAGATTGGAGAAAAAGGGCAGAATGATAAGCTGTCCTACACCAATATGATGCACCAAATCGACCTGGGACTACAGAAAGTGTATTCTAAGACTGAGATCATCGAAGCAGTGGTCAAAGCTATTAGCCCTGGTCTAAGCCTCCGAGGTATGCTGGATATGAAAAATGGACTGACTCTAGTGCAACTTAGACAAATCTTAAAAAGTCACTACAAGGAGGAGAACGCCTCCAAACTGTACCAGCAACACCTCAACATTTCCCAGAAGAGTAATGAAACTCTGCAGAATGTCCTGTTCAGAGCAATTGAACTAAAAGATTGATTGCTATTTGTCTCCCAAGGGGAAGGTTCGGAAGAACATTTTGGGACTGAGCTAATACAGAAAAGATTTCTAAGATCAGTGGGTACTGGACTGAGAAATGATCACATCATATTCCAATTAAAGCAGTATTTAGACGACCCTTCCATTCCAGATGAGGTGCTCATAGAGAAATGAATGAAGCCGCTAATATGGAGATGAAAAGGGAACAGAAGCAAAAGAAATCTCAGCACAGCAGTTCAACGAAAGGAAAAGAATGTCAGTCTTACGCCTTACAGTGGTCTCAAGAACCAAGTGTCCTGAAAACGACTGCAGACACAACACCTTGGTCCCTACCACAGGCAAGTAGCCCAACGATTCAACCGCTGTCTAAGAGCAACTCTAAACTAAAAAAGCTGATGCTACAGATGCAAAAAGAGATGAAAACACTCCTCTGAGATTTGAGAACCCGATGAGACTGTGAATTCTGAGGGCCTCAGGTAGCAGTGGGTACGAGCAATGGATGTTGTCAATCCTGTAAGAAGTGCCTGCGATCATTGCTTCAACTGTGGACGATCTGGACATAGAGCAAGATATTGCCAAACGTCCATACCAAACCAGGTAAACTGGAGAGGGTTGCTGTCAAGGGACTGACAGTAACCTGTCCTAGAACCAACCCTGTGTCCCAAAGTGCAACTCTTGTCGGTAGCAAACCAGCAAGCTCAGAAATCACCATCAGTGCCACGGCTGGTAGGGTGAACCCAAACTCCTTTCAGAGTGCTTAACTACTATAAACAAAGATCCCTCCAGATGGCTGAGCAAGTACCAACTCACGTGGACGGTGTTACCATGAGACAAAACATAAAGTTACTGAGTCTCGTTGAAAAAAAATGCCTGGTGAACTGTGAAATAGCCAATACTCCTGTCCAAACACTATGGGATACTGGGTCTCAGGTGAGCATTATCAATGAGAGCTGGAGACAGCGGGTTCTGCCACATACAGTGCTCCGATCTTTTGAAGAATTGCTGGGGCCAGGAGACATCCTTGGGAAGACTGAAATGTATTTCTCCAGGTGGATTGAGGTAGGTTTTCAACTAACAGCTGGAAGTAACAACACCAAACAGCTAGTAGTGCCACTTGTGGTATCGGCAGATGAGAAAGTCGCAGAGACGCCAACCATCGGGTATAATATCATGTCTTCAAGGAGACAGCTGTCAAGGGAAAAAGAACCACTACAGGGTTTGTGGACCTACTAGGAACCGCCTTGGTTTTGCCGACCCCCAAAGCAGAAGTCCTGGTGAGTCAACTACAAGCCAGCCTGAAAGAAACTGGTGGTACTGCACTAAAGACTGGTACCAAGAGCCAAAGAATTCCGGCAAACACTGTGACGTATCTCAGATGTAGGGCTCACGCCAAACCAGCGAGATCAGACGGTCTTGTTTGCACCTGATGAGACTCATGATGTGCCAGAAGGACTGTATATCAGGGAGACATTAGTGTCCCTCCGAAAGGGACAGTTTTTCAAACTATCCATCCCAGTTTGGAACACCACCAAGCGAGACGCTATCTTACCAAGTCAGACTAGGATTGGGTGCCTCGAGCCCATCAAGACAACATACCCAGCTTAGCAGAAACCAAAAGAAAAAAATGAGTGTGGCCACTCACTTTGTGAGTCATAGTAGACAGTCATCCTGATCAGGGCCGGAAGGTTGAGTGGATTATTTAACCACCTCAGCTCCCCTAGCTTAAACACCCTTAATGACCAGACCACTTTTTACAATTCTGCACTACACTACTTTCACCGTTTATTGCTCGGTCATGCAACTTACCACCCAAATGAATTTTACCTCCTTTTCTTCTCACTAATAGAGCTTTCATTTGGTGGTATTTCATTGCTGCTGACATTTTAACTTTTTTTGTTATTAATCGAAATTTACTGAAACTTTTGCAAAAAAATGACATTTTTCACTTTCAGTTGTTGTGTTTAAAAAAAAATTTACATCTATATATACATTTTTCTAAAAATGTATTGTTCTACATGTCTTTGATAAAAAAAAAATGTTTGGGTAAAAAAAAAAAATGGTTTGTATAAAAGTTATAGCGTTTACAAACTATGGTACAAAAATGTGAATTTCCTCTTTTTGAAGCAGCTCTGACTTTCTGAGCACCTGTCATGTTTCCTGAGGTTCTACAATGCCCAGACAGTAGAAAAACCCCACAAATGACCCCATTTCAGAAAGTAGACACCCTAAGGTATTCGCTGATGGGCATAGTGAGTTCATAGAACTTTAAATTTTTTGTCACAAGTTAGCGGAAAATGATGATTTATTTATTTTTTTCTTACAAAGTCTCATATTCCACTAACTTGTGACAAAAAATAAAAACTTCCATGAACTCACTATGCCCCTCACGGAATACCTTGGGGTGTCTTCTTTCCAAATGGGGTAGTTATACTGCCCTGGCATTTTAGGGGCCCTAATGTGTGAGATGTAGTTTGAAATCAAAATGTGTAAAAAATGCCCTGTGAAATCCGAAAGGTGCTCTTTGGAATGTGGGCCCCTTTGCCCACCTAGGCTGCATAAAAAGTGTCACACATGTGGTATCGCCGTACTCAGGAGAAGTTGGGCAATGTGTTTTGGGGTGTCATTTTACATATACCCATGCTGGGTGAGAGAATAATCTCGGCAAAAGACAACTTTTCCCATTTTTTTATACAAAGTTGGCATTTGACCAAGATATTTATCTCACCCAGCATGGGTATATGTAAAATGACACCCCAAAACACATTGCCCAACTTCTCCTGAGTACGGCGATACCACATGTGTGACACTTTTTTGCAGCCTAGATGCGCAAAGGGGCCCAAATTCCTTTTAGGAGGGCATTTTTAGACATTTGGATCCCAGACTTCTTCTCACGCTTTAGGGCCCCTAAAATGCCAGGGCAGTATAAATACCCCACATGTGACCCCATTTTGGAAAGAAGACTCCCCAAGGTATTCAATGAGTCGCATGGCGAGTTCATAGAAGATTTTCTTTTGGGGCACAAGTTAGCGGAAATTGATTTTTTTTGTTTTTTCTCACAAAGTCTCCCTTTCCGCTAACTTGGGACAAAAAGTTCAATCTTTCATGGACTCAATATGCCCCTCAGGGAATACCTTTTAGGGGCCCTAAAGCGTGAGAAGAAGCCTGGAATATAAAAAACTTACGCATTTGGATTCCGTAAGGTGTATGGTGAGTTCATGTGAGATTTTATTTTTTGACACAAGTTAGTGGAATATGAGACTTTGTAAGAAAAAACAAAAAAACAAAAAACAAAAATCAATTTCCGCTAACTTGTGCCAAAAAAGTGTCTAAATGGAGCCTTACAGGGGGGTGATCAATGACAGGGGGGTGATCAGGGAGTCTATATGAGGTGATCACCACCCTGTCATTGATCATCCCCCTGTAAGGCTCCATTCAGACGTCCGTATGTGTTTTGCGGATCCGCGGTGTCCGTGTTTTGCGGATCCACGGATCCACAAAACAGATACGGACGTCTGAATGGAGCCTTACAGGGGGGTGATCACCCCATATAGACTCCCTGATCACCCCCCTGTCATTGATCACCCCCCTGTAAGGCTCCATTCAGACGTCCGTATGTGTTTTGCGGATCCGATCCATGGATCCGTAAAACACATACGGACGTCTAAATGGAGCCTTACAGGGGGGTGATCATCCCATATAGACTCCCTGATCACCCCCCTGTAAGGCTCCATTCAGACTTCCGTATGTGTTTTGCGGATCCGATCCGTGGATCCGTAAAACACATACGGACGTCTAAATGGAGCCTTACAGGGGGGTGATCATCCCATATAGACTCCCTGATCACCCCCCTGTAAGGCTCCATTCAGACTTCCGTATGTGTTTTGCGGATCCGATCCGTGGATCCGCAGAACACATACGGACTTCTGAATGGAGCCTTACAGGGTGGTGATCAGGGAGTCCATATGGGATGATCACCCCCCTGTCAGGCTCCATTCAGACGTCCATATGTGTTTTGCGGATCCGATCCATGGATCCGTAAAACACATACGGACGTTTGAATGGAGTCTTAGAGGGGGGTGATCAATGACAGGGGGGGTGATCAGGGAGTATATATGGGGTAATAAGGGGTTAATAAGTGACAGGGGGGGTGTAGTGTAGTGATGATTGGTGCTACTTATTACTGAGCTGCCTGTGTCCTCTGGTGGTCGATCCAAGCAAAAGGGACCACCAGAGGACCAGGTAGCAGGTATATAAGACGCTGTTATCAAAACAGCGTCTAATATACCTGTTAGGGGTTAAAAAAAAAAATCGCATCTACAGCCTGCCAGCGAACGATCGCCGCTGGCAGGCGGTAGATCCACTCTCTTACCTGCCGATCCTGTGAACGCGCGCGCCTGTGTGCGCGCGTTCACAGGAATTCACGCGTCTCGCGAGATGACGCATAGATGCGAGACTCTGCCTGAGACAGCCACCTCCGGACCGCGATCCTGCGTTAGGCGGTCCGGAGGAGGTTAAACACGAGTCAGTCACCGGTAAGCTATGCTCATCGAGAACACTGGGATCCACCAGTACCTATAGAACACCTACCGGAGGAAGATCAACAGATAGTCAAGACAATGCTGAGGGAGGAATACCACGCCATTGATAAAGATTATTCTGATGTCGGATGCATCCCTTCCCTACAATTGCAACTGCACCTCAAAGACAATACAAGGGTTAGAAGAACTTACATGTCAGTGCCAAAGCCACTACACCAGGAGGTGAAAAAATACCTGCAGGATCTGCTAAACCACGGATAGATTGCAGAGTAAAAATCATCATACTCTTCACCCATTGTGTGTGTGAGAAAGAATGACAGTAGTTTAAGACTGTGTTGCGACTACAGGAAGTCTAACCAGAAGTCCATCCTTGACCGCCATCCAATCCTTAGGATCCAAGACATGCTGGACAGCCTAAGAGGAAGTTCATGGTTTTCGGTGCTAGACCAAGGGAAAGCCTACCATCAAGGATTTGTGGAAGAATCCAGTCGACCACTGACTGCCTTCATCACACCTTGGGGTCTGTGTGAGTGGATCAGAATACTCTATGGCCTTAGCTCTGCGCCAGCTGAGTTTCAACGCAGCATGGAAACTTGTATAATGGGACTGAGGGATGAGGTCTGTCTGCTGTACCTAGATGACAACCTGGTTCACAGCAGATGATTCCAAGAACATGTGGAACATGTCCGGTTAGTACTGCAACGGTATCAGAAACATGGAGTCAAGTTAACAGCGAGGAAATTTGAACTATTCCAAAACAAAGTCAGATTTCTGGGCAAGATCGTGTCCAAAGATGGCCATTCCATGGATCCAGCAGACATTGTGCCTGTGCTGGCCTTGAAGAACAACCAGCCAAGGACTATTGGAGAACTCAAGAAGTTATTAGGATTCATTTCCTACTATTGTCCTTTACGTCCAAAACTTTTCCAGGATTGCAAAACCCCTGTATGAATTACTATCAGCGGATACAACACCTACAAGAACGTCAGTGCCGGCTAGCCAACCCAAGAAGAAGAAGCCATCACCACAACTAAAAGGTCAACTACCTTCTCATCAGTCTATAGTCTGGGCTGACCACCACCAGGTAGTGCTGAACAGGCTTATTAAGGCCTTAACTCATCCTCCAGTTATGGTTTACCCGGACTACAGCAAATCCTTTGTTCTGCAATGTGATGCCTCACAAGAAGGACTAGGAGCTGCGTTGTACCAAGAGCAGGAGGAAAAGTTAAAAGTAATTGCTTCCAGGTCTAAGACTCTCACACCTGCCAAGAAGAACTATCACATGCATTCAGGAAAACTAGAAGTCCTAGCGATATAGTGGGCCATATGTGAAATGTTCCGAGACTACCTATACTACTTTCCATCCTTTGTAGTCTATACTGACAAAAATCCACTAACTTATGTCCTAACTATGGTTAAACTAAACGCAACAGGCCACTGATGGGTTGCAGAACTAGCTGACTTTAATTTCACTATTAAATATCGTCCAGGAATGAGAAATGCGGATGTGTACTCTCTCGTATGCCACTAAGTCCTGAACAATACATGCAACAGTGTTCACAAGAAGTCGACCCCAAAGTCTTCAGTTGCATAACCCAAGCACTTCAAGTACGTCAGAAAGAAGAAACGCCTTGGCTGTGTCCAATAACCATCGCGAATACAACGTCAACAATAGATGGTACCCAAAAGAAGGTAGTTCAAGTACCTAAAGAGACCATAAGGACAGCACAAAAAGAAGACTCAGTGACCGGTCCAGTGTGGAAGTACAAAAATCAAAACAGGTTCCCATCAGAGCAGGAACGACAAGGTGGACCGCTTGATCTCTTCATACTAATGAAGCAATAGACCAAATTATACCTCGACGAAGATGGAATCTTGAGACGGAAAACACCCTCAGATTCTCAAATAGTGTTACCCAAGCTGTATCATCCATTGGTGTTGAGAGAATTGCATGAAGAAATGGGTCACCGAGGAGTTGAACTACTGTAAACTTGAGAGAAAGATTATTTTGGCCACACATGCAGAGAGACACCAAAGCAATACAATAACCACCAGTGCACCTGTCTAAAAGATAAACACCCTAATAAGCCTACCAGAGCTCCACTGAACAATATTGTCACCACTTATCCATTTGAGATGATCTCTATCGACTTCCTCTATCTAGAGACATGCAAAGGAGGTTATGGGTACATACTAGTAGCAATAGACCACTTCTCCAGGTTTGCTCAGGCCTACGCAACCAAAAACAAGTCAGCAAAGAATGTTGTCGATAAAATATTCAGTGACTTTGTCTTTAAGTTTGGATTTCCTACCAGAATCTACCATGACATGGGAAAATAATTTGAAAACCAGTTATCACTGCCACATTCAGAACTCCCACACGACTCCATATCATCCAGAAGGTAAAGGACAATGCAAAAGATTTAAACGTAATCTGTTGTCTATGCTTCGGACACTGTTGCCAGATTCCAAGAAAGACTGGAAAAACTCACTTACCCAGGTAATACATGCCTACAAACACCAAAAGTGAAGCTACGGGGCATTCTCCATTATTTCTACTGTTCGGGGATCTCCAAGATTACGAATAGACAGCATGTTTGACACCCCAGTAACAGAAAAATACAAACCGGATTCCAAAAAAGTTGGGACACTATACAAATCGTGAATGAAAATTTAATGCAATGATGTGGAGGTGCCAACTTCTAATATTTTATTCAGAATAGAACATAAATCACGGAACAAAAGTTTAAACTGGGAAAATGTACCATTTTAAGGGAAAAATATGTTGAATCAGAATTTCATGGTGTCAACAAATCCCCAAAAAGTTGGGACAAGGCCATTTTCACCACTGTGTGGCATCTCCCCTTCTTCTTACAACACTCAACAGACGTCTGGGGACCGAGGAGACCAGTTTCTCAAGTTTAGAAATAGGAATTCTCTCCCATTCTTGTCTAATTACAGGCCTCTAACTGTTCAATCGTCTTGGGCCTTCTTTGTTGCACCTTCCTCTTTATGATGCGCCAAATGTTCTCTATAGGTGAAAGATCTGGACTGCAGACTGGCCATTTCAGTACCCAGATCCTTCTCCTACGCAGCCATGATGTTGTGATTGATGCAGAATGTGGTCTGGCATTATCTTGTCGAAAAATGCAGAGTCTTCCCCTTAAAGAGATGACGTCTGGATGGGAGCATATGTTGTTCTAGAACCTGAATATATTTTTCTGCATTGATGGTGCCTTTCCAGACATGCAAGCAGCCCATGCCACACGCACTCATGCAACCCCATACCATCAGAGATGCAGGCTTCTGAACTGAGCGTTGATAACAACTTGGGTTGTCCTTGTCCTCTTTGGTCCGGATGACATGGCGTCCCAGATTTCCAAAAAGAATTTTGAATCGTGACTCGTCTGACCACAGAACAGTCTTCCATTTTGCCACACTCCATTTTAAATGATCCCTGGCCCAGTGAAAACGCCTGAGCTTGTGGATCTTGCTTAGAAATGGCTTCTTCTTTGCACTGTAGAGTTTCAGCTGGCAACGGCGGATGGCACTGTGGATTGTGTTCACTGACAATGGTTTCTGGAAGTATTCCTGAGCCCATTCTGTGATTTCCTTTACAGTAGCATTCCTGTTTGTGCTGCAGTGTCGTTTAAGGGCCCGGAGATCACGGGCATCCAGTATGGTTTTACGGCCTTGACCCTTACGCACAGAGATTGTTCCAGATTCTCAGAATCTTCGGATGATGTTATGCACAGTTGATGATGATAGATGCAAAGTCTTTGCAATTTTTCGCTGGGTAACACCTTTCTGATATTGCTCCACTATCTTTCTGCGCAACATTGTGGGAATTCGTGATCCTCTACCCATCTTGGCTTCTGAGAGACACTGCCACTCCGAGAAGCTCTTTTTATACCCAATCATGTTGCCAATTGACCTAATTAGTGTTAATTGGTCTTCCAGCTCTTCGTTATGCTAAAATTTACTTTTTCCAGCCTCTTATTGCTACTTGTCCCAACTTTTTGGGGATTTGTTGACACCGTGAAAATTTGAATCAACGTATTTTTCCTTTAAAATGATACATTTACTAAGATTAAACGTTTGATCTGTCATCTATTACAAATAAAATATTGACATTTGCCATCTCCACATCATTGCATTCAGTTTTTGTTCACAATTTGTTTAGTGTCCCAACTTTTTGGGAATCCGGTTTTTATAAAAATCCCTCTGAGTATGCAAAAATGTGGACAGATAGGATGACTGAAGCCTTTCAGGTTGCTTCAAAGGTAGCTACCCAAGCCGCGCAAAGAGGAAAAGAGCACTATGACAGAAAAACTCATGGAGTAGAAATCTCACCTGGCAGTAGAATCCTTGTATGAAACCTTACTGAAATAGTTGGACCAGGAAAACTGAGATCATTCTAGGAAGACGCTGTACATGTGGTCCTGAGGAAAAAGTGTATAGATAGCCCAGTGTATAAGGCAAAGCAAGCAACTGGAAAAGGCCAAACAAGAATTGTGCAACGCAATTTGTTATTGCCTTGCGATTACTTACCCTTCGACCAAGGTCAGCAGATACCTGACAGACCCAGTACTAGAAGACGAGGCCAAAGACTCTTTAACCAGCAACACAGACATCTGAGGGAATATCAGAAGATGAATCGTATCTTGAACAAGAACAATGGAGATCGTTGATCCCTGTAACCCAGAGAGATCACACAAGGAAAGACATAGAACTGAATCCTGAAGCAGCGGAGTTTTATCATTGCCAGTTGGAAATGAGTGAGGAAAGTACAGAGGAAGTTACAGAGGAAAGTACAGAGGAAGCTACAGTGGAAATTACCAAGGATGAGCCTGTGATTCAACCTGAACACACTACATGTTCATCAGGAAAGACAGAAGAAGAAAACTCTTCACCAGAAAAACCAACAGAGACAGTTGACAGCGACGGAGTTCGAGGACGCTTTGGTTGCCTTTCCGCTACGCAGGATACAGCCCGGCAGGAACAGGAGACAGCCGAATGTTTTTACTTACGACACTTTGGGTCAACCCAGTAGTGTTGCCAAGAATGCAGCAGTACAGGTCATAGAATGTGTTGATACACCACCGGTTTGCCCTAGCTGGCGCCTAAGTCCAGACTGTTTTGCTGAGGACTCTAAAAGTTGGTAACCCTATCCATGCCTATAATGCTATGGTTTTGGTTTATTAATGTCTACTTATGTTGAAAATCTTAGATGTTATGTTCTGTGATTAACAAAAGGAAATTTCTTGCACTCTTACTGAAGACATTCCAGGGAAAATAGCTTCAAGTGATAGGTAGAAAAGGAAGTCGGCCGACAACAACAAAAAGTAGAGAATAATAGGTGGTTATGCTGTACTGTATTGGCCCCATACCATGGGTATTCCACCTTATTAAAAAAAAGAGAAAAAAAAGCACAGAAGTAATAAGGTGTCCCCTAGTTCTCCATCAACTCTTGTCTTCACAATGACGTACACAAACCTATGTTAAAGGAGTTTCTTAATAGTTGGCTGTATGCAACAATATTCCACCAGGCTTCATAGAGCTGTGGACCTGGTGGGAAGCTGTGACATAACTGGGAGTAGATGTCGCAGGGAGGACGGTTCCTCAAGTAATTGTATTACTATTTAACCTTGGCTCCCGATGGTTGTTGGTAGATGAGTAATAGAATAGTTCTTATACTAAAGTCTACGTATGTCGGGGACAACATAAAATGTTGTGGGGGAGAGTGTAAGATATGACAAAATCAGGTATCCCATAAAAAATAAACTAATACATATTACATTACCAGCTTCAGCAATCCAGGAGTATAGCTGTGGTAATAGAAAAGTCAAACTCATGGCATTTCTATTAGTGTTTAAAGCCTGAATGACGAGCACAGTTTCATATAATACTGCTAAATGCAGGTGGAACTAAAAGACAGACCTTTTGTTCCTCAGGGGACAGAAAATGCAGTTGCTCTTCTGCCTACCTGAATGAAGGTCATGCTTGTCATTGCAGGTAAGAGAACACATATTTAGGCCAATAAACAGGGCAAAAGTGATTAAATCCACATCCCTGCAATCAGCAAAGGCTGCTGGTGATGCTGTGTGCGTAAATAACACACTGCACAAATGTAAGTGGAGTACACTGACATGTCACATGGCGATAGTGTACGGTGAATGTGATTGTTATAGGATCTTATGTTAATATATTATATTATACTGCACTATTTGCCTCCTGTGATGCAGATTGAGTAATAATAGATCTGCACAAGGTTAATCGTTATTATTTTATATAAGGACATTATACCTGTATATGAGGATGTTATTATTAAATAGATAGTTGTGTATTAATCTGTATGGACAGAATACACAGTTACTCTTTCGCCTACCCGACTGAAGGTCATGCTTGTCATTGCAGAACATGTTTCAATAAAAGCACTTCCGGTTCACCCAGCCCGCTCACTTCGCAGATTGGAATTATTGACCATGCTTTCAGCATATGTGCATTACTGACATGAGAAAGAAAGGTATGGCTTTTGTCGTCATCAGCCCTACCAGGCTATATGCCTGGTAGGGTAGGCTTGATCCGGGTGACAAAGCCTCTTGAATTGGGCTGTCATGCTTTCAAGGGCTAGAAGTTGAACCCATTTTACTTTACTCTGAAATGAGTCTAAGTGAGCTATAAATAAGGTAAACAATTATTCTGACAATTGCCATTTAGAAACAAATGACATTGCGTAAGCTAGACCTTTACACTGCTTCCAGGGCAGTCCTTTCTAGCATGGAGGCACCTTGGCGACTAGCTGTTATCATTGGGTAAAGCCTCTCAAAAAGTAGTGTCGAGCCCGAATATTCGAATCACGAATTTTCATCGCGAATATCGCCACTTCGAGAATATTTAGAAAATAGTGCTATATATTCGTATTCACGAATATTCTAATCGCAAATTTTTGGCCGAATTTATGGTGAATTTATCGCGGCACTTAGCAACATTCCTAGCAACTAGAGTTGAGCGAACACCTGGATGTTCGGGTTCGAGAAGTTCGGCCGAACATCCCGGAAATGTTCGGGTTCGGGATCCGAACCCGATCCGAACTTCGTCCCGAACCCGAACCCCATTGAAGTCAATGGGGACCCGAACTTTTCGGCACTAAAAAGGCTGTAAAACAGCCCAGGAAAGAGCTAGAGGGCTGCAAAAGGCAGCAACATGTAGGTAAATCCCCTGCAAACAAATGTGGATAGGGAAATGAATTAAAATAAAAATTAAATAAATAAAAATTAACCAAAATCAATTGGAGAGAGGTTCCATAGCAGAGAATCTGGCTTCCCGTCACCCACCACTGGAACAGTCCATTCTCAGATATTTAGGCCCCGGCACCCAGGCAGAGGAGAGAGGTCCCGTAACAGAGAATCTGTCTTCATGTCAGCAGAGAATTAGTCTGCATGTCATAGCAGAGAATGAGGCTTCACGTCAGCCACCACTGCAACAGTCCATTGGCATATATTTAGGCCCAGCACCCAGGCAGAGGAGAGAGGTCCCGTAACAGACAATCTGGCTTCATGTCAGCAGAGAATCAGTCTGCATGTCATAGCAGAGAATCAGGCTTCACGTCACCCACCACTGCAACAGTCCATTGTCATAAATTTAGGCCCAGCACTAGTGTTGAGCGGCATGTCCCATATTCGAATTCGCGAAATTTTGTGAATATTCGAAAGAATATTCGTAAAATATTCGCGATTATTCAAATTCGTTATTATTTCGCATATGCGATAATTCGAATTTTCGCATCGCATAATACATATGCTATGCAAAATTCACATGTGCGCTAATGAAATCGCCTTACGAAGATTCGCAACTCAATTCAATCACTAATGTATGAATGCAATGCCCTTTGCCTCTGTTCTGGGACAAGTGTAGATATTCGCATGTGCGCTAATAAAATCGCCTTACGAAGATTCGCACCTCAATCACTTTCTAGGGAATGTGAGACTTTTGGGAATCAATCGAGATACAGTGGGGGGTGATGACAGTAGTTGACAGAGTACAGATCAATGTAATCTGTAAGGTGGAAAGTAAAATAAAAAATACGAATATTCGTAAATCGAATTTTACGAAGTTCTACGTATTCGCGAATATGGTGCTATACTATATGAATGCACAGGCCTTTGCCTCTCTGTTCTGGGGACAAGTGTAGATATTTGCATTTGCGTTAATAAAATCGCCTTACGAAGATTCGCAGCTCAATTCAATCACTAATGTATGAATGCAAAGCCCTTTGCCTCTGTTCTGGGACAAGTGTAGATATTCGCATGTGCGCTAATAAAATCGCCTTACGAAGATTCGCAACTCAATTCACTAATGTATGAATGCAAAGCCCTTTGCCTCTGTTCTGGGACGTGCCGATATTCGCATGTGCGCTAATAAAATCGCCTTACGAAGATTCGCGCCTCAATCACTTTCTAGGCAATGTGAGTAAGATCTGAGCTGTTGGACCTTTGGGAAACAATCAATTATATGTGTACTGTAATTTTGTGGGGGGGGGGGGGGAAAAACAAAAAACGAATATTCGTTTTTACGAATATATAGCACTATATTCGAAATATTCGCGAAATCGCGAAGTTGCGATATTCGCGAAAAAAATTTGCTTTTCGAATATTCGCGCTCAACACTACCCAGCACCCAGGCAGAGGAGAGAGGTCCCGTAACAGACAATCTGGCTTCATGTCAGCAGAGAATCAGTCTGCATGTCATAGCAGAGAATGAGGCTTCACGTCAGCCACCACTGCAACAGTCCATTGGCATATATTTAGGCCCAGCACCCAGGCAGAGGAGGGAGGTCCCGTAACAGACAATCTGGCTTCATGTCAGCAGAGAATCAGTCTTCATATCATAGCAGAGAATCAGGCTTCACGTCAGCCACCACTGCAAGAGTCCATTGGCATATATTTAGGCCCAGCACACACACAGGCAGAGGAGAGAGGTCGCGTAACAGAGAATCTGTCTTCATGTCAGCAGAGAATCAGTCTGCATGTCATAGCAGAGAATGAGGCTTCACGTCACCCACCACTGCAACAGTCCATTGGCATATATTTAGGCCCAGCACACACACAGGCAGAGGAGAGAGGTCCCGTAACAGAGAATCTGGCTTCATGTCAGCAGAGAATCAGTCTGCATGTCATAGCAGAGAATGAGGCTTCACGTCAGCCACCACTGCAACAGTCCATTGGCATATATTTAGGCCCAGCACCCAGGCAGAGGAGGGAGGTCCCGTAACAGAGAATCTGTCTTCATGTCAGCAGAGAATTAGTCTGCATGTCATAGCAGAGAATGAGGCTTCACGTCAGCCACCACTGCAACAGTCCATTGGCATATATTTAGGCCCAGCACACACACAGGCAGAGGAGAGAGGTCCCGTAACAGAGAATCTGGCTTCATGTCAGCAGAGAATCAGTCTGCATGTCATAGCAGAGAATGAGGCTTCACGTCACCCACCACTGCAACAGTCCATTGGCATATATTTAGGCCTAGCACACAGGCAGAGCAGAGAGGTCCCGTAACAGACAATCTGGCTTCATGTCAGCAGAGAATCAGTCTGCATGTCATAGCAGAGAATCAGGCTTCACGTCAGCCACCACTGCAACAGTCCATTGTCATAAATTTAGGCCCAGCACCCAGGCAGAGGAGAGAGGTCCCGTAACAGACAATCTGGCTTCATGTCAGCAGAGAATTAGTCTGCATGTCATAGCAGAGAATCAGGCTTCATGTCAGCCACCACTGCAACAGTCCATTGGCATATATTTAGGCCTAGCACACAGGCAGAGGAGAGGTTCATTCAACTTTGGGTAGCCTCGCAATATAATGGTAAAATGAAAATAAAAATAGGATTGAATGAGGAAGTGCCCTGGAGTCCAATAATATATGGTTATGGGGAGGTAGTTAATGTCTAATCTGGACAAGGGACGGACAGGTCCTGTGGGATCCATGCCTGGTTCATTTTTATGAACGTCAGCTTGTCCACATTGGCTGTAGACAGGCGGCTGCGTTTGTCTGTAATGACGCCCCCTGCCGTGCTGAATACACGTTCAGACAAAACGCTGGCTGCCGGGCAGGCCAGCACCTCCAAGGCATAAAAGGCTAGCTCTGGCCACGTGGACAATTTAGAGACCCAGAAGTTGAATGGGGCCGAACCATCAGTCAGTACGTGGAGGGGTGTGCACACGTACTGTTCCACCATGTTAGTGAAATGTTGCCTCCTGCTAACACGTTGCGTATCAGGTGGTGGTGCAGTTAGCTGTGGCGTGTTGACAAAAGTTTTCCACATCTCTGCCATGCTAACCCTGCCCTCAGAGGAGCTGGCCGTGACACAGCTGCCTTGGCGACCTCTTGCTCCTCCTCTGCCTTGGCCTTGGGCTTCCACTTGTTCCCCTGTGACATTTGGGAATGCTCTCAGTAGCGCGTCTACCAACGTGCGCTTGTACTCGCGCATCTTCCTATCACGCTCCAGTGCAGGAAGTAAGGTGGGCACATTGTCTTTGTAGCGTGGATCCAGCAGGGTGGCAACCCAGTAGTCCGCACAGGTTAAAATGTGGGCAACTCTGCTGTCGTTGCGCAGGCACTGCAGCATGTAGTCGCTCATGTGTGCCAGGCTGCCCAGGGATAAGGACAAGCTGTCCTCTGTGGGAGGCGTATCGTCATCGTCCTGCCTTTCCCCCCAGCCACGCACCAGTGATGGACCCGAGCTGCGTTGGGTGCCACCCCGCTGTGACCATGCTTCATCCTCATCCTCCTCCACCTCCTCCTCATCCTCGTCCTCCTCGTCCTCCAGTAGTGGGCCCTGGCTGGCCACATTTGTACCTGGCCTCTGCTGTTGCCAAAAACCTCCCTCTGAGTCACTTCGAAGAGACTGGCCTGAAAGTGCTAAAAATGACCCCTCTTCCTCCTCCTCCTCCTCCTCCTCCTGGGCCACCTCCTCTTCCATCATCGCCCTAAGTGTTTTCTCAAGGAGACATAGAAGTGGTATTGTAACGCTGATAACAGTGTCATCGCCACTGGCCATGTTGGTGGAGTACTCGAAACAGCGCAACAGGGCACACAGGTCTCGCATGGAGGCCCAGTCATTGGTGGTGAAGTGGTGCTGTTCTGTAGTGCGACTGACCCGTGCGTGCTGCAGCTGAAACTCCACTATGGCCTGCTGCTGCTCGCACAGTCTGTCCAGCATGTGCAAGGTGGAGTTCCACCTGGTGGGCACGTCGCATATGAGGCGGTGAGCGGGAAGGCCGAAGTTACGCTGTAGCGCAGACAGGCGAGCAGCAGCAGGATGTGAACGCCGGAAGCGCGAACAGACGGCCCGCACTTTATGCAGCAGCTCTGACATGTCGGGGTAGTTGTGAATGAACTTCTGCACCACCAAATTCAGCACATGCGCCAAGCAAGGGATGTGCGTCAAATTGGCTAGTCCCAGAGCTGCAACGAGATTTCGCCCATTATCACACACCACCAGGCCGGGCTTGAGGCTCACCGGCAGCAACCACTCGTCGGTCTGTTGTTCTATACCCCGCCACAACTCCTGTGCGGTGTGGGGCCTGTCCCCCAAACATATGAGTTTCAGAATGGCCTGCTGACGTTTACCCCGGGCTGTGCTGAAGTTGGTGGTGAAGGTGTGTGGCTGACTGGATGAGCAGGTGGAAGAAGAGGAGGAGGAAGCCGAGAAGGAGGAGGTGGCAACAGGAGGCAAAGAATGTTGCCCTGCGATCCTTGGCGGCGGAAGGACGTGCGCCAAACAGCTCTCCGCCTGGGGCCCAGCTGCCACTACATTTACCCAGTGTGCAGTTAGGGAGATATAGCGTCCCTGGCCGTGCTTACTGGTCCACGTATCTGTGGTTAGGTGGACCTTGCCACAGATGGCGTTGCGCAGTGCACACTTGATTTTATCGGATACTTGGTTGTGCAGGGAAGGCACGGCTCTCTTGGAGAAGTAGTGCCGGCTGGGAACAACATACTGTGGGACAGCAAGCGACATGAGCTGTTTGAAGCTGTCTGTGTCCACCAGCCTAAATGACAGCATTTCATAGGCCAGTAGTTTAGAAATGCTGGCATTCAGGGCCAGGGATCGAGGGTGGCTAGGTGGGAATTTACGCTTTCTATCAAATGTTTGTGAGATGGAGAGCTGAACGCTGGCGTGTGACATGGTTGAGACGCTTGGTGACGGAGGTGGTGGTGGTGGTGTTGGTGGTACATCCCCTGTTTGCTGGGCGGCAGGTGCCAACGTTCCTCCAGAGGCGGAGGAAGAGGCCGAGGCGGCAGCAGCAGAATAGGCCGAGGCGGCAGCAGCAGAAGAGGTAGCAGGGGGAGCCTGAGTGACTTCCTTGGTTTTAAGGTGTTTACTCCACTGCAGTTCATGCTTTGCATGCAGGTGCCTGGTCATGCAGGTTGTGCTCAGGTTCAGAACGTTAATGCCTCGCTTCAGGCTCTGATGGCACAGCGTGCAAACCACTCGGGTCTTGTCGTCAGCACATTGTTTGAAGAAGTGCCATGCCAGGGAACTCCTTGAAGCTGCCTTTGGGGTGCTCGGTCCCAGATGGCGGCGGTCAGTAGCAGGCGGAGTCTCTTGGCGGCGGGTGTTCTGCTTTTGCCCACTGCTCCCTCTTTTGCTACGCTGTTGGCTCGGTCTCATCACTGCCTCTTCCTCCGAACTGTGAAAGTCAGTGGCACGACCTTCATTCCATGTGGGGTCTAGGACCTCATCGTCCCCTGCATCGTCTTCCACCCAGTCTTGATCCCTGACCTCCTGTTCAGTCTGCACACTGCAGAAAGACGCAGCAGTTGGCACCTGTGTTTCGTCATCATCAGAGACATGCTGAGGTGGTATTCCCATGTCCTCATCATCAGGAAACATAAGTGGTTGTGCGTCAGTGCATTCTATGTCTTTCACCGCTGGGGAAGGGCTAGGTGGATGCCCTTGGGAAACCCTGCCAGCGGAGTCTTCAAACAGCATAAGAGACTGCTGCATAACTTGAGGCTGAGACAGTTTCCCTGGTATGCATGGGGGTGATGTGACAGACTGATGGGGTTGGTTTTCAGGCGCCATCTGTGCGCTTTCTGCAGAAGACTGGGTGGGAGATAATGTGAACGTGCTGGATCCACTGTCGGCCACCCAATTGACTAATGCCTGTACCTGCTCAGGCCTTACCATCCTTAGAACGGCATTGGGCCCCACCATATATCGCTGTAAATTCTGGCGGCTACTGGGACCTGAGGTAGTTGGTACACTAGGACGTGTGGATGTGGCAGAACGGCCACGTCCTCTCCCAGCACCAGAGGGTCCACTAACACCACCACGACCATGTCCACGTCCGCGTCCCTTACTAGATGTTTTTCTCATTGTTATGGTTCACCACAACAACAAATATATTATTTGGCCCAATGTATTGTATTCAAATTCAGCGGGATATAAATTTGAGGCCTAGTATTTAGGCGCTGGGTGACCGGTATGGATTTAGTGACAGAATTAGACTTGGAAATGCACAGAAGCGTGTGTGTGAAGTTATTCTGAATGACCCTATGTGCACCTTCAATATGATCTACCCTTTTAGGGATAGATTTCAAATAGCTCTGATATAGCAGAAACGACTAAATTATGAAATTGCTAAATTGGGAATTGTATTTCAACCCAGAACAAAAAATGTGCTTTGACGGACACTAAATAACTTTCCCAGCCACAACAGGACAGCGGTAACGAGAGATTTAGCGGGATATAAATTTGAGGCCTAGTATTTAGGCGCTGGGTGACAGGTATGGGTTTAGTGACAGAATTAGATTTGGAAATGCACAGTAGCGGGTGTGTGAAGTTATTCTGAATGACCCTATGTGCACCTTGAATATTATATACCCTTTTAGGGATAGATTTCAAATAGCTCTGATATAGCAGAAACCACTAAATTATGAAATTGCTAAATTGGGAATTGTATTTCAACCCAGAACAAGAAATGTGCTTGAACGGACACTAAATAACTCGCCCAGCTACAGCACTAGGGACAGATTTAGCGGGATATAAATTTGAGGCCTAGTATTTAGGCGCTGGGTGACAGGTATGGGTTTAGTGCCAGAATTAGACTTGGAAATACACAGTAGCGGGTGTGTGTGAAGTTATTCTGAATGACCCAATGTGCACCTTGAATATTATATACCCTTTTAGGGATAGATTTCAAATAGCTCTGATATAGCAGAAACCACTAAATTATGAAATTGCTAAATTGGGAATTGTATTTCAACCCAGAACAAGAAATGTGCTTGAACGGACACTAAATAACTCGCCCAGCTACAGCACTAGGGACAGATTTAGCGGGATATAAATTTGAGGCCTAGTATTTAGGCGCTGGGTGACAGGTATGGGTTTAGTGCCAGAATTAGACTTGGAAATACACAGTAGCGGGTGTGTGTGAAGTTATTCTGAATGACCCAATGTGCACCTTGAATATTATATACCCTTTTAGGGATAGATTTCAAATAGCTCTGATATAGCAGAAACCACTAAATTATGAAATTGCTAAATTGGGAATTGTATTTCAACCCAGAACAAGAAATGTGCTTGAACGGACACTAAATAACTCGCCCAGCTACAGCACTAAGGACAGATTTAGCGGGATATAAATTTGAGGCCTAGTATTTAGGCGCTGGGTGACAGGTATGGGTTTAGTGCCAGAATTAGACTTGGAAATACACAGTAGCGGGTGTGTGTGAAGTTATTCTGAATGACCCAATGTGCACCTTGAATATTATATACCCTTTTAGGGATAGATTTCAAATAGCTCTGATATAGCAGAAACCACTAAATTATGAAATTGCTAAATTGGGAATTGTATTTCAACCCAGAACAAGAAATGTGCTTGAACGGACACTAAATAACTCGCCCAGCTACAGCACTAAGGACAGATTTAGCGGGATATAAATTTGAGGCCTAGTATTTAGGCGCTGGGTGACAGGTATGGGTTTAGTGCCAGAATTAGACTTGGAAATACACAGTAGCGGGTGTGTGTGAAGTTATTCTGAATGACCCAATGTGCACCTTGAATATTATATACCCTTTTAGGGATAGATTTCAAATAGCTCTGATATAGCAGAAACCACTAAATTATGAAATTGCTAAATTGGGAATTGTATTTCAACCCAGAACAAGAAATGTGCTTGAACGGACACTAAATAACTCGCCCAGCTACAGCACTAGGGACAGATTTAGCGGGATATAAATTTGAGGCCTAGTATTTAGGCGCTGGGTGACAGGTATGGGTTTAGTGCCAGAATTAGACTTGGAAATACACAGTAGCGGGTGTGTGTGAAGTTATTCTGAATGACCCAATGTGCACCTTGAATATTATATACCCTTTTAGGGATAGATTTCAAATAGCTCTGATATAGCAGAAACCACTAAATTATGAAATTGCTAAATTGGGAATTGTATTTCAACCCAGAACAAGAAATGTGCTTGAACGGACACTAAATAACTCGCCCAGCTACAGCACTAAGGACAGATTTAGCGGGATATAAATTTGAGGCCTAGTATTTAGGCGCTGGGTGACAGGTATGGGTTTAGTGCCAGAATTAGACTTGGAAATACACAGTAGCGGGTGTGTGTGAAGTTATTCTGAATGACCCAATGTGCACCTTGAATATTATATACCCTTTTAGGGATAGATTTCAAATAGCTCTGATATAGCAGAAACCACTAAATTATGAAATTGCTAAATTGGGAATTGTATTTCAACCCAGAACAAGAAATGTGCTTGAACGGACACTAAATAACTCGCCCAGCTACAGCACTAGGGACAGATTTAGCTGGATATAAATTTGAGGCCTAGTATTTAGGCGCTGGGTGACAGGTATGGGTTTAGTGCCAGAATTAGACTTGGAAATACACAGTAGCGGGTGTGTGTGAAGTTATTCTGAATGACCCAATGTGCACCTTGAATATTATATACCCTTTTAGGGATAGATTTCAAATAGCTCTGATATAGCAGAAACCACTAAATTATGAAATTGCTAAATTGGGAATTGTATTTCAACCCAGAACAAGAAATGTGCTTGAACGGACACTAAATAACTCGCCCAGCTACAGCACTAGGGACAGATTTAGCTGGATATAAATTTGAGGCCTAGTATTTAGGCGCTGGGTGACAGGTATGGGTTTAGTGCCAGAATTAGACTTGGAAATACACAGTAGCGGGTGTGTGTGAAGTTATTCTGAATGACCCAATGTGCACCTTGAATATTATATACCCTTTTAGGGATAGATTTCAAATAGCTCTGATATAGCAGAAACCACTAAATTATGAAATTGCTAAATTGGGAATTGTATTTCAACCCAGAACAAGAAATGTGCTTGAACGGACACTAAATAACTCGCCCAGCTACAGCACTAAGGACAGATTTAGCGGGATATAAATTTGAGGCCTAGTATTTAGGCGCTGGGTGACAGGTATGGGTTTAGTGCCAGAATTAGACTTGGAAATACACAGTAGCGGGTGTGTGTGAAGTTATTCTGAATGACCCAATGTGCACCTTGAATATTATATACCCTTTTAGGGATAGATTTCAAATAGCTCTGATATAGCAGAAACCACTAAATTATGAAATTGCTAAATTGGGAATTGTATTTCAACCCAGAACAAGAAATGTGCTTGAACGGACACTAAATAACTCGCCCAGCTACAGCACTAAGGACAGATTTAGCGGGATATAAATTTGAGGCCTAGTATTTAGGCGCTGGGTGACAGGTATGGGTTTAGTGCCAGAATTAGACTTGGAAATACACAGTAGCGGGTGTGTGTGAAGTTATTCTGAATGACCCAATGTGCACCTTGAATATTATATACCCTTTTAGGGATAGATTTCAAATAGCTCTGATATAGCAGAAACCACTAAATTATGAAATTGCTAAATTGGGAATTGTATTTCAACCCAGAACAAGAAATGTGCTTGAACGGACACTAAATAACTCGCCCAGCTACAGCACTAGGGACAGATTTAGCTGGATATAAATTTGAGGCCTAGTATTTAGGCGCTGGGTGACAGGTATGGGTTTAGTGCCAGAATTAGACTTGGAAATACACAGTAGCGGGTGTGTGTGAAGTTATTCTGAATGACCCAATGTGCACCTTGAATATTATATACCCTTTTAGGGATAGATTTCAAATAGCTCTGATATAGCAGAAACCACTAAATTATGAAATTGCTAAATTGGGAATTGTATTTCAACCCAGAACAAGAAATGTGCTTGAACGGACACTAAATAACTCGCCCAGCTACAGCACTAAGGACAGATTTAGCGGGATATAAATTTGAGGCCTAGTATTTAGGCGCTGGGTGACCGGTATGGATTTAGTGACAGAATTAGACTGGGATATGGCCAAAAAATAAACAGACTATTGCTGGTTAAATGCACTTGGTGTGACAGCTTCACCCTGATGTAGGCTTTAGCCAAAAAACAACCACACCATTGAGGGTTAAATGCACTTGGTGACAGGCGCAGCTTGCCCCTGATTTAGTATATGGCCAAAAAATGAACAGACTATTGCTGGTTAAATGCACTTGGTGTGACAGCTTCACCCTGATGTAGGCTTTAGCCAAAAAACAACCACACCATTGAGGGTTAAATGCACTTGGTGACAGGCGCAGCTTGCCCCTGATTTTGTATATGGCCAAAAAATGAACAGACTATTGCTGGTTAAATGCACTTGGTGTGACAGCTTCACCCTGATGTAGGCTTTAGCCAAAAAACAACCACACCATTGAGGGTTAAATGCACTTGGTCGCAGCTTGTGCTGGCGCACCACAAGACACAAAATGGCCGCCGATCACCCCAGAAAAATGTGACTGACAAACGGTCTGGGCAGCCTAAAAACAGTGAGCAATTGAGGATCAGCAGCTCAATGATCCACAGCTGCAGATCGATCAGTTAATCAAGTCCTTTGGAGGAGTTAATCTGCCTAATCTCGCCCTACTGTCGCAGCCGCAACCTCTCCCTACGCTAATCAGAGCAGAGTGACGGGCGGCGCTATGTGACTCCAGCTTAAATAGAGGCTGGGTCACATGGTGCTCTGGCCAATCACAGCCATGCCAATAGTAGGCATGGCTGTGATGGCCTCTTGGGGCAAGTAGTATGACGCTTGTTGATTGGCTGCTTTGCAGCCTTTCAAAAAGCGCCAAGAAAGCGTCACAAAAGCGCGAAGAAAGCGACGAACACCGAACCCGAACCCGGACTTTTACGAAAATGTCCGGGTTCGGGTCCGTGTCACGGACACCCCAAAATTCGGTACGAACCCGAACTATACAGTTCGAGTTCGCTCATCCCTACTAGCAACCAATGCGAAAGTTGACTATAGTGTGGATCGCAAATTTTCATATCGCAAATTTTACGATTGCCGATTTTTGCAATCAAGAAAATAATGACTGGAGATCAATATATGATGAATATTCGCCCAAATATTCACAAAATATCGCAAATTCAAATATTGCCCCTGCCGCTCATCACTGTCAAAAAGTTTGCAAGTACATATTAAACCCTCTCCAAAAAGCAAACGGAACCCAACTTATTCTTTTGACAATTGCCATCTAGAAACAAATCACATTGTGTAAACTAGACCTTTACACTTCTTCCAGGGCAATCTGGACCACCAATTCCAACTGTTATGGTTACCTGCACAATGCTTGTAGAGGTTACTCGAAGAGGGGAAGGAGTCTAATGGCAGCGACACAGGAACAGAGGAGCATGGAAACGGAATGGATGAATGATCCCGATATGCAGAAATGGCGGTGACTCAATGGACCCGATAAGGTCCACGTGGTAGATGAATGCCGAAAAACGAGGAAGGCAAGAGAGTAGTCAGGCAGTCCTGGGTCGGTACACGGGATGGCAGGTACAAGGATTCAGGATGAGGCAGGAGAGTAGTCAATGAAGGCAGAGTTCGGTACAAGAGCAGGTTAGCAGACAAATACTGAGAGGCTGAAGCAAGACTACGGCTGAGATAGCTCTATAATCTGGCAAGGGAGGACGTGACATGGTCTTCCTTAAATAGGGAGTACACAGATCTGATTGGTCAAACCAAAAACAGGAAAATTCAGGTCAAGGAGGTGGTTCAAAAAAGTAACAGAAACTGTCCAGGAAGCTCTGTGGTCTAGTGAGCAAGGCTACAGCCTAGGACGCCGGAGTCTCTCGGTTCGATCCCTGACACCAACATGGAGGCACCTTGGCAATTAGATGTTATGTTATCATTGTGTGTAGCCTCCCAAAGTTCACAAGTACATATTAACCTTTCTCCAAAAAGGATGCGGGTATCCTATACTACAGTTCTCCAAAGCACCCTACAAGGTTTAGGAAGAAGTGGCTTCCACATCTGTTGCTCAAACATCCCTCCAAAGTGGGAAGTCAGATTAAGGGTGATGGCCACACCTACTTTCAGACCTTCAAAAGGGACAATCATTTGGGCTCTATACCCAGCCTGAAGAATCCTAGATATGGAAATAATGCACACATAGGGAACAAAAACTCAAAGGGGCCCAGTCAGTATATTTTATTGGTCCTAAATTGCTTTACTTTTTTTTTTTCTAAGTAATACCTCACCAATCTACTGCTGCTTTTATTCCCACCCTTCCCAGTTCCTCCACCAGTATCTATACCTTCTGGTCCCTTATGAAACGGACTTGTGTGAAAATGTAGACTACCACATCCAAAGTCATAGGTGCACATCCATAAAGCTAACATGCAGACAGAAAACAAAATGCATATGGCTTGCAAACAATAGAAAAAGAGATTACCTACTATATATGAAAAATGGAAGCTCTTCACGCACATTTTTTATCAATTGTGTGTCGGGCCCATCTCCCATCGTCGAGATGGTTAACACTAACAGAATTGCCTCTCCTGGGCCCAACCTACAGTGAGGAACTGAAGTATTTGAACACCCTGCAATTTTGCAAGTTCTCCCACTTAGAAATCATGGAGGGGTCTGAAATTCACATTGTAGGTGCATTCCAACTCTGCAGAATAGAAATAAAAAAAAAAATCTGGAAATCACATTGTATGATTTTTAAAGAATATATTTGTCTTGCACTGCTGAACATAAGTATTTGAACACCTGAGAAAATCTGTGTTAATATTTGGTCAAATGTTTCCTGTAGTTCTTGACCAGGTTTGCGCACACTGCAACAGGGACTTTGGCTCACTCCTCCACACAAATCTCATCTAGATCTGTCAGGTTTTGGGGCTGTCGCTGAGCAACACAGAGTTTTAGCTCCGTCCAAAGATGTTCTATTGGATTAAGGTCTGGAGACTGGCTAGGCCAGTCCAGAACCTTGATATGCTTCGTACGGAGCCACTCCTTGGTTATCCTGGCTGTGTGGTTTGGGTCGTTGTCTTGTTGGAAGACCCAGCCACGACCCATCTTCAATGCTCTGACTGAGGGAAGGAGGTTGTTGCTCAAAATCTCACAATAAATGGCCCCAGTGCAGTCGTCCTGTCCCCTTTGCAGAAAAGCAACCCCAAAGCATAATGTTACCACCCCTATGCTTCACAGTAGGGATGGTGTTCTTGGGATGCAACTCATCCTTCTTTTTCCTCCAAACACAACGAGTGAAGTTTAGACCAAAAAGTTCTACTTTGGTCTCATCTGACCACATGACTTTCTCCCATGCCTCCTCTGGATCATCCAGATGGTCAATGGCAAACTTCAGATGGGCCTGGACATGTGATGACTTGAGCAGGGGAACCATCCGTGCAATGCATGATTTGAAACCATGACGGCATAGTGTTCTACCGACAGTGACCTTTAAAACTGTGGTCCCAGCTCTCTCCATGTCATTGACCATCTCCTCCCTTGTAGTTCTGGGCTGATTCCTCACATTTCTTATTATCAGTGATACCCCACGAGGTGAGATCTTGCATGGAGCCCCAGTCCGATGGAGACGACTGACAGTCGTCTTTAGCCTCTTCCATTTTCTAACAATTGTTCCAACAGTTGATCTATTTTCGCCAAGCTGCTTAGCATTGCCCCATAGCCCTTTCCAGCCTTGTGGAGGTCCGCAATTTTGTCTCTGGTGTCTTTTGACAGCTCTTTGGTCTTGCCTATGGTAGTAGTTAGTGTCTGACTGACTGTGGGGTGGACAGGTGCTACTAAATTAGATTAATGAGTGGACTAGGGGTGGACTTTTTAAAGGCACAGTAACAGGTGTTTGCGAGCCAGAATTATTGCTGTTTCTCAGGTGTTCAAATACTTATGTTCAGCAGTGCAAAACAAATAAATTCTTTAAAAAATTATACAATGTGATTTCCTGATTTTTTTTTTACTTTATTCTGTCTCTCAGAGTGGGAATGCACTTACAATGTGAATTTCAGACCCCTCCATGATTTCTAAGTGGGAGAACTTGCAAAATCGCAGGGTGTTCATAAAACTTCTGTTCCTCACTGTAAGCCTAAAATGTTCAGGGCGGTGTAGGAACCAGCTATATTTATACTCTGTTTAGAAGCCCTAGGCAGATGGGCGAGGAGTCACAGGTGCACATCGATAAAGCTAACATGGAGACAGCAAACAAAATATGTATGGCAGCACACTTTTCTACATTTAAACAATAGAACTAGGGATAAGAACGGACTTGTGATGCTCATGCCGATCACAGGTCAAAGCAGTTCAAAGGAGTAGCTAGCTATTCATTGAGCATGTTCTGTTTGGATAAGGACTGGAAAGAACAGACACAAGCAAGGTACCGAGGAAGGATCTGAACAAGATTGGTAAAATATTTACAATTCTAAACATTTGTAAAATGTAAAAAAAATACTGCATTTTAAGCTTTGCTTTTTTTTACCCTTAAAGCATACCTACACTTTTAGCTTACTTTTTAAAATAATCTGACATTGGCGTATACATAAGGAATAACACTATATCCGACCATGACATGAGTTGTATCTTGTATTTTTTTTTGTTTTACTACCCTTCTACAGGGTCCATCTTTAGCTATCAATTTTCCCTTGGGTAGTGTCAGCACAGTAGGCAGGAAAACACACACAGTGAGCCCTAACTGGAACCCAGCCTGCTTTCCCTGCCTCCTTAAAGTGCAAGGCCTAGGCGGCAAGTCCGCAACTAGTCAACATTGCCTACTGTGCTAGGTGCAGGACTGACACATAGTGTTGATTGAGCATGCTCGGACAAACACCAGTTCAGCTAGAGCATTGCGATGCTCGGCACATTGCGGTGTTCGTTCGAATACCTCGTGTGCTTGAGCGCGATGCTGGAGTCTCCTCCCTGCATGTTTGTTGGCTGCTACTCAGCCTATAAACATGCTGGTAAGTAATGCCACTCACTGTAATGCTGTAGCCATGTTGGTTACTGGCATTACAGTGATTGGCTGGCCGGAAGGGGTCATCGGGTGCTATAAATCACCCGATGACACGTGGTTCGGCTCAGTGTTAGTCTCCTCCTCGTCTGACTCCTCCTTTTCCGCTGCACCCCCCCAGCTCCCCAGAACCTATTCAATGTGCCAGGTAAGACGTTGCGATGCTGTGCTGTGGCTGTTGTGCCTGGAAGCCAAGAGCCACACCGGTCCTGCACTCCTTTCAGCTCTGCAGTCACTGGACGATCAGTGACTAACCTCTCTCAATTTGACAGTTGGTAAAGTGGTGTGCGACAATGGTGCCAATCTGCTGAGTGCGCTGAAACAGGGCAAAATGACACACGTGCCTTGCATGGCACATGTCCTGAACTTAGTCGTGCAGCGATTTGTTGCCAAATACCGCGAGGTCCAGGATGGGGCAGGCCAGGAAAATCTCTGCCCATTTTAGAAGATCTTACACGACCATGGCTCGCCTTGCTGACGTTCAACAGTGACACCACTTGCCCGTCAGACATCTGATTTTTGACTGCCCGACGCTCTGGAACTCCACCTTGTATATGCTTCATAGGCTGCTCCAGCAGAAACGTGCCGTTAACAAATACCTGTACGAACTCTGCGGCAGGACAGGTTCTTGGGAACTTGGTTTCTTTTCACTGCGGCAGTGACTGCTTATGCGCGCTTATGCGCGCATACAGACTTCTGCGGCCATTTGATGAGATCACCAAACTGGTCAGTCGCAGCCAGGGTGCCATCAGTGACATCGTACCTTACACCTTCTTTGCATTGTGTTGTGCCATTGATCAAGCCGTCGAGGAGCAGAAGCAGGAAGATGAGCAAGTCGCAATGTTGAATGAATTCCAAGGGGGAGCTACTCCATCTGAGACAAGTCTGAAGAGGAGTCAGAAGAGGATGGTGCCTGGGGGGTGGAGGAGGAGCAAGAAGAGCAGGCTTTAAACTTTTCTGGGATCCCAGGCTGCTCCACCGCTTCCAATTTAGTGCAAAAGGGGGCCTTCATGCTCCAGTGTTTGAAGAGGGACCCCTGTATAAAAAGCATTAAGGGCAAGGACCAGTACCCGGTGGAAACGTACTTAGACCTCCGGTACAAACACAAAATGGCGGACATGTTACCAGAATCACAGAGGGCTGTCAGAATGCAGCATTTCCAGGCCTTGCTTCGAGAGATGCTGCATTCTGCTGTTGCGGGCGCTGCCAGAGGAATTTCCACCCACAGCGAAACAGTGGCGGGTACCAATCCTACCGCACATGCAAGAAGAGGGTGGTTTGAAGATGTGTTGGTTACTTCGTATATGAGATCATTCTTGCAGCCAACCCGACAGCTGCCCTCCGGATCCAGCTTCAGGGAATGCCTAGACCGACAGGTGGTCGACTACATCGGGTTAACGACCGATGTGGACGCTCTGAGAAGCGAGGAAACCCTGAACTACTGGGTGTGCAGGCTTGACTTGTAGCCAGACCTGGAACAATTTGCTATGGAACTCTTGGCTTGCCCCTCATTGAGTGTCCTTTCTGAAAGGACATTCAGCACAGCAGGGAGAATCATGACCGATAAGCGCACTCGTCTAGCTCCGACAATGTGGACTACCTCACATTTTTTAAAATGAATGAGGCATGGATCTTGGAGGAATTCAACACCTGTGAGGACCCCGTTTAATTGAATTTCACCTTTTACCATTGTTTTTTTTTTCAAGAGGGATGATTTCATTAGCCATGTTTTTAATCCAATTTTATATTTTTATTTTTTTTAAATATATGTATTTGACATGTATTTGTACTAGCCTGCAGTAAAATTGATATCCAATGACCGTCTAATATACCTCCAGCCACATAATCACTTGATCTTTTATGTACGGTAAATGAATAATTTTTGGGGCCTGTAGTCCACTGGCCTGCAATAAAATTGTTATCCAATAACCGTCTAATGTACCTCCAGCCACAAAATCACTTGATGTTTTCTGTCCGTTGAATGCCTAATGTTTGGGGTCTGTACTCCCGTGGCCTAAAAGAAAAACTTTCTAGGCTCCAGCAGGGCACATTTTTGAGAGTTTCCCTTTAAGACACATAAAAATAGCCCCTGATTAAAATACATATTTTTTGTGGGAATTTTTGCCATTGATCCCCCTCTGGTATGTCACTATCCATGTTGTGGGACGATTTGTGCACTTCTAGTATGTATTTGGTGGCTGCAAAAAAGACCTGAAGGGGGCCCGCCACGAATTTGCGGTTCGCGAACATTTGATCGCTTTTGCGAATCATCCCGGCCGATGTTCGTCCATCACTAATCTCCAGTATAACGTTAGCACATCCGAAATATCAGTGACATTCAGTGCAATTATTTCGCTGCTGGTGGCAGCGACATTACCTGTGCTACATCTCCTGTATAGCGTTTGCCCATCCTAAATATCAGTGACATTCAGTGTAATTTTTTCGCTGCTCATGGCAGCAAAATTACCTGTGCTACATCTCCTGTATAATGTTAGCGCATCCGAAATATCAGTGACATTCAGTGTAATTTTTTCACTGCTGGTGGCAGCGACATTACCTGTGCTAACATCTCCTGTATAACGTTTGCCCATACTAAATATCAGTGACTTGCGGTCTAATTTATTTGCGAATACACTTACAAACCCTGCGCTACTGTACGTGTGACATACTTGCAAGCATATATACCATTTAATATGCAGAAGGCAAACGGTAAGGGACGGGGAAGTGGCCGTGATGCTGATGGTGCACGCAGAGGCCGTGGCCCTGTGCGCGGTGAAACTGTGCCTGCTGCCAGAGCACAAGAAACACACTCATTTACGATACCTAGCTTCATGTCCCAATTTGCAGGGCGGCGCAGGATACCACTCTCGTTGTCACACCAGTGCGACCAGGTGGTCGGTTGGATTGCAGCAGATAATGCTTTCAGTCGGTTAAGCACCACCCTGTCTTTCACAAAGTCCAGTCTTGGTAGCCAAGAGTCTGGTCAACAGAATCCTCATCCTGATCCTCCTACCTCCCACCATGGAGAGTCTGGGCAAACAAGTGATCACACACTAGGATATTCCCAGGAGCTCTTTTCAGCAACATTACTTCATTTGGCCCTCTCGCCAAGGGTGCTTGAAGAGGGACATGAGGAGATCTTGTGCACTGATTCCCAAACTCTGGAGCATCCAGAGTCAGAAAAAGATGACGGTGGGGAACGGCAATTAGTATTTCAGGAGGTGGATGATGATGATGTGACACAGTTGCCAATAAGTCAACTGCAATTAGTGTCTCAAGAGGTTGATGATGAGACACAGTTGTCAATAAGTGAGGTTATTGTAACGTCAACAAGTCAGGAGGATGACCAGAGTGAGGAAGTGGAAGAGGAGGTGGTGGACGATGAAATCACTGACCCAAACTGGGAAGGTAGCAAGCCGAGCGAGGACAACAGTACAGAGGGGGCGGGATCTGCAGCACCGCAACAGGCTGGAAGGGGCAGTGGGGTGGCAAAAGGGAGAAGGCGGGCCACACCAAGCAGGCTCGCAACTGTTCCCCTGAGCAGCCCCTTTTGGCATTCTCCCTTGCCAAGGGGTAGGTGTTCCGCAGTCTGGCGCTTTTTGAGGAAAGTCCGGACGATGAAAGAATTGTCATTTGCAAACTGTGCCATACCAAAATGAGCAGGGGCGTAAACACTATCAACCTCACCACCAGCAGCATGATCCACCACATGGCATGAAAGCACCCTAATAGGTGGGCCAAACGCCTAGGTCCACAATTAGTGTCTGCTGGTCACACTACTGCCTCTTCTTCCTCTGTGTTACAAGCTGGCCAATTCCCTGTCCAAGACGCAGGCCCGGATGCCTCCCGCCCTGCACCTGGACCTTCGCAAGCACCATCAGCTAGCACATCCACTTCTGTGTCCCAGTGCAGCATGCAGATGTCCATACACCAGGCCTTGGAATGAAAGCGCAAATATCCAGCCATCCACCCACAGGCCATAGCACTAAATGCACACCTTTCCAAATTGCTGGCCCTGTAAATGTTGCCATTTAGGCTTGTGGAACACAGAGGCTTTCCTCAGCCTGATGGCGGTGGCCGTCCCTTGTTACTCAGTCCCCAGCCACCACTATTTTGATCTGTGTGCATTCCCAGCCTTACACCAGCATGTGTCCCATAACATCACCCGTGCAATGACCAACGCAGTTATTGGGAAGGTCCACTTAAATACTGACACATGGACAAGTGCTTTTGGCCAGGGACGCTACATTTCCCTTACAACACACTGGGTGAACGTTTTGGAGGCTCGGAGCAAATCATACCCTGGGATGGCACAGGTGCTACCGATGCCAAGGACTGCGGGCCCTACTTCCATCAGGATTTCCGCCACCACCTACATTAGTGGCTGCAACCCCCCCCCCCTTCTCCTCCTCCACTTCTACCTCTGAATTGTCATCTTGCAGTACCAGTCAGCCATCAGTCAGTAGCTGGAGTGGGGAAGTCAACAGGCCAAGCTGAAACTTTTTTGCTTAGGTGACAAACAGCACACCACCGCAGAGCTTTGGTAGGGCATAAGAGATCAGACTGAGCTGTGGCTCTCACCACACAACCTACAACAAGGCATGGTTGTGTCTGATAATGGGCGTTACTTGGTGGTGGCTTTGGAAGTTGGCAAGCTCACACACATCCCATGCCTAGCCCACGTGTTAAACTTAGTGGTTTAGCAGTTTCTCAAAACCTACCCCAATTTGCCTGAGCTACTAGTGAAGGTGCGCCACATGTGTGCCCATTTCCGAAAGTCATTTACAGCTTCAGCCGGTCTGGCAACGCTGCAGCAGCGCATGCAATTGTCAGCTCACCGACTGTTGTGTGACGTGAGCACACGCTGGAACTCCGCGGTCCACATGTTGGCCAGGCTTTGTGAGCAGCAGAGGGCAGTAGTGGAATACCAGCTGCAACATGGTCATTGTCTTTCCAGTCAGCTTCCGTTCTTTTCAAGAGATGAGTGGGCATGGATGTCTGACCTCTGTGAGGTTTTACACAACTTTGAGGAATCAACACAGATGGTGAGCGACGATGCCGCTATTATCAGCGAAACCATCCCACTCCTGTGTCTACTGAAACGCTTGCTTCCCACAATGAAGATGGATGCTTTGCATGTGGAAGAGGAGGAAATGGGGGAAGAAAGTTCACAGGGTGATAGACAGACCACCCTCATTTCGTCTTCTCAGTGCAAATTGGATGATGATGAGGAGGAGGAGGAGGAGCAGGAGACAGTTGCCTCCGCTACAGAGGGTAGTAGCCATAGAAGGTTTATTCCATCTGTTCAGCGTCGATGGGCAGAAGAGAAAGAAAATGATGATGAGATTAAGAGTCAACCTCCTGATGAGGGTAGCTGTCACAGTCGTTACCTCTGGCTGTGACCTTCTGTCTATTCTCTCACTGCAGCTTTGTTCCTGTGTGTTTGTGGTTCTTTATGGGTTAACTCCCCTGTGTGCCTATTAGGAGTTAATCCTCTGTCTGCTCCATGGGTGTGGCCTCTCTGCTGCACCCATGGAACCTGTATATAAGCAAACATAACAAACAGGCAAATACAAGCAAGCAACTAAAAACACAAGCAGAAGTTCATAGCAAGGAAACAGGAGTGACAATGAGCAGAGAAGGACTAGTTCCACCACTGGCATACTGCGTGGCCTTGCCCATAGCACTCTGCAGCATGGGTCAGCAGTAGGGATGAGCGAACTCGAACTGTATAGTTCGGGTTCGTACCGAATTTTGGGGTGTCCGTGACACGGACCCGAACCCAGACATTTTCGTAAAAGTCCGGGTTCGGGTTCGGTGTTCGTCGCTTTCTTCGCGCTTTTGTGACGCTTTCTTGGCGCTTTTTGAAAGGCTGCAAAGCAGCCAATCAACAAGCGTCATACTACTTGCCCCAAGAGGCCATCACAGCCATGCCTACTATTGGCATGGCTGTGATTGGCCAGAGCACCATGTGACCCAGCCTCTATTTAAGCTGGAGTCACATAGCGCCGCCCGTCACTCTGCTCTGATTAGCGTAGGGAGAGGTTGCGGCTGCGACAGTAGGGCGAGATTAGGCAGATTAACTCCTCCAAAGGACTTGATTAACTGATCGATCTGCAGCTGTGGATCATTGAGCTGCTGATCCTCAATTGCTCACTGTTTTTAGGCTGCCCAGACCGTTTGTCAGTCACATTTTTCTGGGGTGATCGGCGGCCATTTTGTGTCTTGTGGTGCGCCAGCACAAGCTGCGACCAAGTGCATTTAACCCTCAATGGTGTGGTTGTTTTTTGGCTAAAGCCTACATCAGGGTGAAGCTGTCACACCAAGTGCATTTAACCAGCAATAGTCTGTTTATTTTTTGGCCATATACTACATCAGGGGCAAGCTGCGCCTGTCACCAAGTGCATTTAACCCTCAATGGTGCGTTTGTTTTTTGGCTAAAGCCTACATCAGGGTGAAGCTGTCACACCAAGTGCATTTAACCAGCAATAGTCTGTTAATTTTTTGGCCATATACTACATCAGGGGCAAGCTGCGCCCGTCACCAAGTGCATTTAACCCTCAGTAGTGTGGTTGGTCAAGCTATCACACCAAGTGCATTTAACCAGCAATAGTCTGTTCATTTTTTGGCCATATACTAAATCAGGGGCAAGCTGCGCCCGTCACCAAGTGCATTTAACCAGCAATAGTCTGTTCATTTTTTGGCCATATACTACATCAGGGGCAAGCTGCGCCCATCACCAAGTGCATTTAACCAGCAATAGTGTGGTTATTTTTTGGCCATATCCCAGTCTAATTCTGTCACTAAATCCATACCGGTCACCCAGCGCCTAAATACTAGGCCTCAAATTTATATCCCGCTAAATCTCTCGTTACCGCTGTCCTGTTGTGGCTGGGAAAGTTATTTAGTGTCCGTCAAAGCACATTTTTTGTTCTGGGTTGAAATACAATTCCCAATTTAGCAATTTAAAAATTTAGTGGTTTCTGCTAGGGATGAGCGAACTCGAACTGTATAGTTCGGGTTCGTACCGAATTTTGGGGTGTCCGTGACACGGACCCGAACCCGGACATTTTCGTAAAAGTCCGGGTTCGGGTTCGGTGTTCGTCGCTTTCTTCGCGCTTTTGTGACGCTTTCTTGGCGCTTTTTGAAAGGCTGCAAAGCAGCCAATCAACAAGCGTCATACTACTTGCCCCAAGAGGCCATCACAGCCATGCCTACTATTGGCATGGCTGTGATTGGCCAGAGCACCATGTGACCCAGCCTCTATTTAAGCTGGAGTCACATAGCGCCGCCCGTCACTCTGCTCTGATTAGCGTAGGGAGAGGTTGCGGCTGCGACAGTAGGGCGAGATTAGGCAGATTAACTCCTCCAAAGGACTTGATTAACTGATCGATCTGCAGCTGTGGATCATTGAGCTGCTGATCCTCAATTGCTCACTGTTTTTAGGCTGCCCAGACCGTTTGTCAGTCACATTTTTCTGGGGTGATCGGCGGCCATTTTGTGTCTTGTGGTGCGCCAGCACAAGCTGCGACCAAGTGCATTTAACCCTCAATGGTGTGGTTGTTTTTTGGCTAAAGCCTACATCAGGGTGAAGCTGTCACACCAAGTGCATTTAACCAGCAATAGTCTGTTCATTTTTTGGCCATATACAAAATCAGGGGCAAGCTGCGCCTGTCACCAAGTGCATTTAACCCTCAATGGTGTGGTTGTTTTTTGGCTAAAGCCTACATCAGGGTGAAGCTGTCACACCAAGTGCATTTAACCAGCAATAGTCTGTTCATTTTTTGGCCATATACTAAATCAGGGGCAAGCTGCGCCTGTCACCAAGTGCATTTAACCCTCAATGGTGTGGTTGTTTTTTGGCTAAAGCCTACATCAGGGTGAAGCTGTCACACCAAGTGCATTTAACCAGCAATAGTCTGTTTATTTTTTGGCCATATCCCAGTCTAATTCTGTCACTAAATCCATACCGGTCACCCAGCGCCTAAATACTAGGCCTCAAATTTATATCCAGCTAAATCTGTCCCTAGTGCTGTAGCTGGGCGAGTTATTTAGTGTCCGTTCAAGCACATTTCTTGTTCTGGGTTGAAATACAATTCCCAATTTAGCAATTTCATAATTTAGTGGTTTCTGCTATATCAGAGCTATTTGAAATCTATCCCTAAAAGGGTATATAATATTCAAGGTGCACATTGGGTCATTCAGAATAACTTCACACACACCCGCTACTGTGTATTTCCAAGTCTAATTCTGTCACTAAACCCATACCTGTCACGCAGCGCCTAAATACTAGGCCTCAAATTTATATCCAGCTAAATCTGTCCCTAGTGCTGTAGCTGGGCGAGTTATTTAGTGTCCGTTCAAGCACATTTCTTGTTCTGGGTTGAAATACAATTCCCAATTTAGCAATTTCATAATTTAGTGGTTTCTGCTATATCAGAGCTATTTGAAATCTATCCCTAAAAGGGTATATAATATTCAAGGTGCACATTGGGTCATTCAGAATAACTTCACACACACCCGCTACTGTGTATTTCCAAGTCTAATTCTGTCACTAAACCCATACCTGTCACGCAGCGCCTAAATACTAGGCCTCAAATTTATATCCAGCTAAATCTGTCCCTAGTGCTGTAGCTGGGCGAGTTATTTAGTGTCCGTTCAAGCACATTTCTTGTTCTGGGTTGAAATACAATTCCCAATTTAGCAATTTCATAATTTAGTGGTTTCTGCTATATCAGAGCTATTTGAAATCTATCCCTAAAAGGGTATATAATATTCAAGGTGCACATTGGGTCATTCAGAATAACTTCACACACACCCGCTACTGTGTATTTCCAAGTCTAATTCTGTCACTAAACCCATACCTGTCACGCAGCGCCTAAATACTAGGCCTCAAATTTATATCCCGCTAAATCTGTCCTTAGTGCTGTAGCTGGGCGAGTTATTTAGTGTCCGTTCAAGCACATTTCTTGTTCTGGGTTGAAATACAATTCCCAATTTAGCAATTTCATAATTTAGTGGTTTCTGCTATATCAGAGCTATTTGAAATCTATCCCTAAAAGGGTATATAATATTCAAGGTGCACATTGGGTCATTCAGAATAACTTCACACACACCCGCTACTGTGTATTTCCAAGTCTAATTCTGGCACTAAACCCATACCTGTCACCCAGCGCCTAAATACTAGGCCTCAAATTTATATCCCGCTAAATCTGTCCTTAGTGCTGTAGCTGGGCGAGTTATTTAGTGTCCGTTCAAGCACATTTCTTGTTCTGGGTTGAAATACAATTCCCAATTTAGCAATTTCATAATTTAGTGGTTTCTGCTATATCAGAGCTATTTGAAATCTATCCCTAAAAGGGTATATAATATTCAAGGTGCACATTGGGTCATTCAGAATAACTTCACACACACCCGCTACTGTGTATTTCCAAGTCTAATTCTGGCACTAAACCCATACCTGTCACCCAGCGCCTAAATACTAGGCCTCAAATTTATATCCCGCTAAATCTGTCCTTAGTGCTGTAGCTGGGCGAGTTATTTAGTGTCCGTTCAAGCACATTTCTTGTTCTGGGTTGAAATACAATTCCCAATTTAGCAATTTCATAATTTAGTGGTTTCTGCTATATCAGAGCTATTTGAAATCTATCCCTAAAAGGGTATATAATATTCAAGGTGCACATTGGGTCATTCAGAATAACTTCTCACACACCCGCTACTGTGCATTTCCAAGTCTAATTCTGGCACTAAACCCATACCTGTCACCCAGCGCCTAAATACTAGGCCTCAAATTTATATCCCGCTAAATCTCTCGTTACCGCTGTCCTGTTGTGGCTGGGAAAGTTATTTAGTGTCCGTCAAAGCACATTTTTTGTTCTGGGTTGAAATACAATTCCCAATTTAGCAATTTCATAATTTAGTGGTTTCTGCTATATCAGAGCTATTTGAAATCTATCCCTAAAAGGGTATATAATATTCAAGGTGCACATTGGGTCATTCAGAATAACTTCACACACACCCGCTACTGTGTATTTCCAAGTCTAATTCTGGCACTAAACCCATACCTGTCACCCAGCGCCTAAATACTAGGCCTCAAATTTATATCCCGCTAAATCTCTCGTTAACGCTGTCCTGTTGTGGCTGGGAAAGTTATTTAGTGTCCGTCAAAGCACATTTTTTGTTCTGGGTTTAAATACAATTCCCAATTTAACAATTTCATAATTTAGTGGTTTCTGCTATATCAGAGCTATTTGAAATCTATCCCTAAAAGGGTATATAATATTCAAGGTGCACATTGGGTCATTCAGAATAACTTCACACACACACGCTTCTGTGCATTTCCAAGTCTAATTCTGTCACTAAATCCATACCGGTCACCCAGCGCCTAAATACTAGGCCTCAAATTTATATCCCGCTGAATTTGAATACAATACATTGGGCCAAATAATATATTTGTTGTTGTGGTGAACCATAACAATGAGAAAAACATCTAGTAAGGGACGCGGACGTGGACATGGTCGTGGTGGTGTTAGTGGACCCTCTGGTGCTGGGAGAGGACGTGGCCGTTCTGCCACATCCACACGTCCTAGTGTACCAACTACCTCAGGTCCCAGTAGCCGCCAGAATTTACAGCGATATATGGTGGGGCCCAATGCCGTTCTAAGGATGGTAAGGCCTGAGCAGGTACAGGCATTAGTCAATTGGGTGGCCGACAGTGGATCCAGCACGTTCACATTATCTCCCACCCAGTCTTCTGCAGAAAGCGCACAGATGGCGCCTGAAAACCAACCCCATCAGTCTGTCACATCACCCCCATGCATACCAGGGAAACTGTCTCAGCCTCAAGTTATGCAGCAGTCTCTTATGCTGTTTGAAGACTCCGCTGGCAGGGTTTCCCAAGGGAATCCACCTAGCCCTTCCCCAGCGGTGAAAGACATAGAATGCACTGACGCACAACCACTTATGTTTCCTGATGATGAGGACATGGGAATACCACCTCAGCATGTCTCTGATGATGACGAAACACAGGTGCCAACTGCTGCGTCTTTCTGCAGTGTGCAGACTGAACAGGAGGTCAGGGATCAAGACTGGGTGGAAGACGATGCAGGGGACGATGAGGTCCTAGACCCCACATGGAATGAAGGTCGTGCCACTGACTTTCACAGTTCGGAGGAAGAGGCAGTGGTGAGACCGAGCCAACAGCGTAGCAAAAGAGGGAGCAGTGGGCAAAAGCAGAACACCCGCCGCCAAGAGACTCCGCCTGCTACTGACCGCCGCCATCTGGGACCGAGCACCCCAAAGGCAGCTTCAAGGAGTTCCCTGGCATGGCACTTCTTCAAACAATGTGCTGACGACAAGACCCGAGTGGTTTGCACGCTGTGCCATCAGAGCCTGAAGCGAGGCATTAACGTTCTGAACCTGAGCACAACCTGCATGACCAGGCACCTGCATGCAAAGCATGAACTGCAGTGGAGTAAACACCTTAAAACCAAGGAAGTCACTCAGGCTCCCCCTGCTACCTCTTCTGCTGCTGCCGCCTCGGCCTATTCTGCTGCTGCCGCCTCGGCCTCTTCCTCCGCCTCTGGAGGAACGTTGGCACCTGCCGCCCAGCAAACAGGGGATGTACCACCAACACCACCACCACCACCTCCGTCACCAAGCGTCTCAACCATGTCACACGCCAGCGTTCAGCTCTCCATCTCACAAACATTTGATAGAAAGCGTAAATTCCCACCTAGCCACCCTCGATCCCTGGCCCTGAATGCCAGCATTTCTAAACTACTGGCCTATGAAATGCTGTCATTTAGGCTGGTGGACACAGACAGCTTCAAACAGCTCATGTCGCTTGCTGTCCCACAGTATGTTGTTCCCAGCCGGCACTACTTCTCCAAGAGAGCCGTGCCTTCCCTGCACAACCAAGTATCCCATAAAATCAAGTGTGCACTGCGCAACGCCATCTGTGGCAAGGTCCACCTAACCACAGATACGTGGACCAGTAAGCACGGCCAGGGACGCTATATCTCCCTAACTGCACACTGGGTAAATGTAGTGGCAGCTGGGCCCCAGGCGGAGAGCTGTTTGGCGCACGTCCTTCCGCCGCCAAGGATCGCAGGGCAACATTCTTTGCCTCCTGTTGCCACCTCCTCCTTCTCGGCTTCCTCCTCCTCTTCTTCCACCTGCTCATCCAGTCAGCCACACACCTTCACCACCAACTTCAGCACAGCCCGGGGTAAACGTCAGCAGGCCATTCTGAAACTCATATGTTTGGGGGACAGGCCCCACACCGCACAGGAGTTGTGGCGGGGTATAGAACAACAGACCGACGAGTGGTTGCTGCCGGTGAGCCTCAAGCCCGGCCTGGTGGTGTGTGATAATGGGCGAAATCTCGTTGCAGCTCTGGGACTAGCCAATTTGACGCACATCCCTTGCTTGGCGCATGTGCTGAATTTGGTGGTGCAGAAGTTCATTCACAACTACCCCGACATGTCAGAGCTGCTGCATAAAGTGCGGGCCGTCTGTTCGCGCTTCCGGCGTTCACATCCTGCTGCTGCTCGCCTGTCTGCGCTACAGCGTAACTTCGGCCTTCCCGCTCACCGCCTCATATGCGACGTGCCCACCAGGTGGAACTCCACCTTGCACATGCTGGACAGACTGTGCGAGCAGCAGCAGGCCATAGTGGAGTTTCAGCTGCAGCACGCACGGGTCAGTCGCACTACAGAACAGCACCACTTCACCACCAATGACTGGGCCTCCATGCGAGACCTGTGTGCCCTGTTGCGCTGTTTCGAGTACTCCACCAACATGGCCAGTGGCGATGACACCGTTATCAGCGTTACAATACCACTTCTATGTCTCCTTGAGAAAACACTTAGGGCGATGATGGAAGAGGAGGTGGCCCAGGAGGAGGAGGAGGAGGAGGAGGAAGAGGGGTCATTTTTAGCACTTTCAGGCCAGTCTCTTCGAAGTGACTCAGAGGGAGGTTTTTGGCAACAGCAGAGGCCAGGTACAAATGTGGCCAGCCAGGGCCCACTACTGGAGGACGAGGAGGACGAGGATGAGGAGGAGGTGGAGGAGGATGAGGATGAAGCATGGTCACAGCGGGGTGGCACCCAACGCAGCTCGGGTCCATCACTGGTGCGTGGCTGGGGGGAAAGGCAGGACGATGACGATACGCCTCCCACAGAGGACAGCTTGTCCTTACCCCTGGGCAGCCTGGCACACATGAGCGACTACATGCTGCAGTGCCTGCGCAACGACAGCAGAGTTGCCCACATTTTAACCTGTGCGGACTACTGGGTTGCCACCCTGCTGGATCCACGCTACAAAGACAATGTGCCCACCTTACTTCCTGCACTGGAGCGTGATAGGAAGATGCGCGAGTACAAGCGCACGTTGGTAGACGCGCTACTGAGAGCATTCCCAAATGTCACAGGGGAACAAGTGGAAGCCCAAGGCCAAGGCAGAGGAGGAGCAAGAGGTCGCCAAGGCAGCTGTGTCACGGCCAGCTCCTCTGAGGGCAGGGTTAGCATGGCAGAGATGTGGAAAACTTTTGTCAACACGCCACAGCTAACTGCACCACCACCTGATACGCAACGTGTTAGCAGGAGGCAACATTTCACTAACATGGTGGAACAGTACGTGTGCACACCCCTCCACGTACTGACTGATGGTTCGGCCCCATTCAACTTCTGGGTCTCTAAATTGTCCACGTGGCCAGAGCTAGCCTTTTATGCCTTGGAGGTGCTGGCCTGCCCGGCAGCCAGCGTTTTGTCTGAACGTGTATTCAGCACGGCAGGGGGCGTCATTACAGACAAACGCAGCCGCCTGTCTACAGCCAATGTGGACAAGCTGACGTTCATAAAAATGAACCAGGCATGGATCCCACAGGACCTGTCCGTCCCTTGTCCAGATTAGACATTAACTACCTCCCCATAACCATATATTATTGGACTCCAGGGCACTTCCTCATTCAATCCTATTTTTATTTTCATTTTACCATTATATTGCGAGGCTACCCAAAGTTGAATGAACCTCTCCTCTGCCTGTGTGCTAGGCCTAAATATATGCCAATGGACTGTTGCAGTGGTGGCTGACATGAAGCCTGATTCTCTGCTATGACATGCAGACTAATTCTCTGCTGACATGAAGCCAGATTGTCTGTTACGGGACCTCTCTCCTCTGCCTGGGTGCTGGGCCTAAATTTATGACAATGGACTGTTGCAGTGGTGGCTGACGTGAAGCCTCATTCTCTGCTATGACATGCAGACTGATTCTCTGCTGACATGAAGCCAGATTGTCTGTTACGGGACCTCTCTCCTCTGCCTGTGTGCTAGGCCTAAATATATGCCAATGGACTGTTGCAGTGGTGGCTGACGTGAAGCCTGATTCTCTGCTATGACATGCAGACTGATTCTCTGCTGTCATGAAGCCAGATTGTCTGTTACGGGACCTCTCTGCTCTGCCTGTGTGCTAGGCCTAAATATATGCCAATGGACTGTTGCAGTGGTGGGTGACGTGAAGCCTGATTCTCTGCTATGATATGAAGACTGATTCTCTGCTGACATGAAGCCAGATTGTCTGTTACGGGACCTTTCTCCTCTGCCTGGGTTCTGGGCCTAAATTTATGAAAATTGACTCTTACAGTGGTGGGTGACGTGAAGCCTGATTCTCTGCTATGATATGAAGACTGATTCTCTGCTGACATGAAGCCAGATTGTCTGTTACGGGACCTTTCTCCTCTGCCTGGGTTCTGGGCCTAAATTTATGAAAATTGACTCTTACAGTGGTGGGTGACGTGAAGCCTGATTCTCTGCTATGACATGCAGACTGATTCTCTGCTGACATGAAGCCAGATTGTCTGTTACGGGACCTCTCTCCTCTGCCTGTGTGCTAGGCCTAAATATATGCCAATGGACTGTTGCAGTGGTGGCTGACGTGAAGCCTGATTCTCTGCTATGACATGCAGACTGATTCTCTGCTGTCATGAAGCCAGATTGTCTGTTACGGGACCTCTCTCCTCTGCCTGTGTGCTAGGCCTAAATATATGCCAATGGACTGTTGCAGTGGTGGCTGACGTGAAGCCTGATTCTCTGCTATGACATGCAGACTGATTCTCTGCTGTCATGAAGCCAGATCCTCTGTTACGGGACCTCTCTCCTCTGCCTGTGTGCTGGGCCTAAATATATGCCAATGGACTGTTGCAGTGGTGGGTGACGTGAAGCCTGATTCTCTGCTATGATATGAAGACTGATTCTCTGCTGACATGAAGCCAGATTGTCTGTTACGGGACCTTTCTCCTCTGCCTGGGTTCTGGGCCTAAATTTATGAAAATTGACTCTTACAGTGGTGGGTGACGTGAAGCCTGATTCTCTGCTATGATATGAAGACTGATTCTCTGCTGACATGAAGCCAGATTGTCTGTTACGGGACCTTTCTCCTCTGCCTGGGTTCTGGGCCTAAATTTATGAAAATTGACTCTTACAGTGGTGGGTGACGTGAAGCCTGATTCTCTGCTATGATATGAAGACTGATTCTCTGCTGACATGAAGCCAGATTCTCTGTTACGGGACCTCTCTCCTCTGCCTGGGTGCTGGGCCTAAATTTATGACAATGGACTGTTGCAGTGGTGGCTGACGTGAAGCCTGATTCTCTGCTATGACATGCAGACTGATTCTCTGCTGACATGAAGCCAGATCCTCTGTTACGGGACCTCTCTCCTCTGCCTGTGTGTGTGCTGGGCCTAAATATATGCCAATGGACTGTTGCAGTGGTGGCTGACGTGAAGCCTCATTCTCTGCTATGACATGCAGACTAATTCTCTGCTGACATGAAGACAGATTCTCTGTTACGGGACCTCCCTCCTCTGCCTGGGTGCTGGGCCTAAATATATGCCAATGGACTGTTGCAGTGGTGGCTGACGTGAAGCCTCATTCTCTGCTATGACATGCAGACTAATTCTCTGCTGACATGAAGACAGATTCTCTGTTACGGGACCTCCCTCCTCTGCCTGGGTGCTGGGCCTAAATATATGCCAATGGACTGTTGCAGTGGTGGCTGACGTGAAGCCTCATTCTCTGCTATGACATGCAGACTAATTCTCTGCTGACATGAAGACAGATTCTCTGTTACGGGACCTCTCTCCTCTGCCTGTGTGTGTGCTGGGCCTAAATATATGCCAATGGACTGTTGCAGTGGTGGGTGACGTGAAGCCTGATTCTCTGCTATGACATGCAGACTAATTCTCTGCTGACATGAAGCCAGATTCTCTGTTACGGGACCTCTCTCCTCTGCCTGTGTGTGTGCTGGGCCTAAATATATGCCAATGGACTGTTGCAGTGGTGGCTGACGTGAAGCCTCATTCTCTGCTATGACATGCAGACTAATTCTCTGCTGACATGAAGACAGATTCTCTGTTACGGGACCTCCCTCCTCTGCCTGGGTGCTGGGCCTAAATATATGCCAATGGACTGTTGCAGTGGTGGCTGACGTGAAGCCTCATTCTCTGCTATGACATGCAGACTAATTCTCTGCTGACATGAAGACAGATTCTCTGTTACGGGACCTCTCTCCTCTGCCTGGGTGCCGGGGCCTAAATATCTGAGAATGGACTGTTCCAGTGGTGGGTGACGTGAAGCCAGATTCTCTGCTATGGGACCTCTCTCCAATTGATTTTGGTTAATTTTTATTTATTTAATTTTTATTTTAATTCATTTCCCTATCCACATTTGTTTGCAGGGGATTTACCTACATGTTGCTGCCTTTTGCAGCCCTCTAGCTCTTTCCTGGGCTGTTTTACAGCCTTTTTAGTGCCGAAAAGTTCGGGTCCCCATTGACTTCAATGGGGTTCGGGTTCGGGACGAAGTTCGGATCGGGTTCGGATCCCGAACCCGAACATTTCCGGGATGTTCGGCCGAACTTCTCGAACCCGAACATCCAGGTGTTCGCTCAACTCTACTTCTCATCTCTCATTCTGTGGTGGAGAGGAGTAGCAAAATGGTGCAAAAACCAGAAGGTCCTTGTTGAAAAATTTACAACGCTGGCAGCAGAGTACGTAGTTCCTATTGCAACCGAGGAAGGGAGATGATGGGAACACACAGCAGTTCCAACAGAGGCAGGGCAACATTCTCCATAGCCTGGGACAGTTTCATAACACCCCGCCAGCACCCTCACCCTGATGCACGGCCTACTGTCACAAGGAGGGAACATTTTTGGAAGATGGTAAAGGAGTACGTAGACCTTCTCTGCATTTCCATGAGCCCTCTGTGCCTTACAACTATTGGGTGTCCAAGCTGGACACGTGGCACGAACTGGCGCTCTATGCCTTGGAGGTGCTAGCCTGCCCTGACTGCCGTTTTGTCAGAGGGGGCATTTAGTGCTGCTGGGGTCATAATAACTGATAAGCACATCCGCTGAAATGCTGACCGGTTGACTCTTATCAAAATGAACAAGGCCTGGATTGCCGCTGACTTCTCTTCTCCACCAGAGGAAAGCGGCTGAACATAAAGGGACTTGAAATGTGGCTTTTATGGTGTATTCAATACACTGTATTCCCATGCAGCCCTTCCACCACAATAAAAAGGTATATGGTTCAATCTTCCTTTTTTCGTCCTCCTCCTCCATCATATCAACATGCTTATTAGGCTGCCCTCGCTCCTAATGTTTTAGAGGGTCAGCTCAGCAGCAGGCCCTCAACCATAATGTTTTAGATGGTCAGCTCGGCAGCTGGCCCTCGCACATAATGTTTTAGATGGTCAGCTCAGCAGCAGACCCTTGCCCTTAATTTTTTCCATGGTCAGATCAGCAGCAGGCCCTCGCCCCTAATGTTTTAGATTGTCAGATCAGCCGCAGTTCCTCACCCATAATGTTTTAGAGGGTCATCAGCAAACCCTTGCTCCTAATGTGTTTGAGTGTCACCAGCAGGCCATCAATCATAATTTTTCAAGGCTGTGTATGATGCCCTCCTTTATGTGTAATAAAGGGTGTATCGGAGTGCCGGGTCCTTGTAATTTTTAGCAGCCCTTTCACTTAGTGCATAGGCTTTATGAGTGTAGGAGTCCCACTGCCTGAACAATTGTACCACAATGTGAATGAGGTCCTCTTTTTTGTGACATACAGGTTGTATCGGAGTGCCTCTTCCTTGTAATTTTTGGCAGCACTTGCACTTTATATACAAGTAAATATACAGGAAAGAATGCTTCCTAACATTTTTTCCTCTAAAATCGATTTTATCTTTGGTTTTATTCGTATTATTTCAATCTGTAAAATTGGCATACTACTCAGACAACATCGTTCCCAGCAGCGACCTGGGAGTCCAAGATGCATCAAGACATCCTCCCCATGCTGTTCTCAAACCATTTCAGTGGTGTTTCCATCAATTTATGACCTTATCATGTGAACCAGACACCCTCCCCTCTTCAGAGCAGGGGGTGCCTGGTTTAATGCTCTTGTTCTCCCATTGACTGCCATTGTGCTCGGGTGCTAGGTAGCATCCGAGCATCCTGAGGTGTTCTACTTGGGCACCCGAGCACCCAAGCACTTTGGTGCTCGATCAACACTACTGATACACACAAAGAGAAGAAACTACACAAAGACAAAGTTGTATAGGAATGGGTAGAAACTGGGTAAACAATTCAGTACCAAATCAGATGGCAAAGGGTAGTCACAAAAGCCAAGTCAAAGTCAGAACTAGATGGGAAACAAAGTACCAAATCACGAGTAGTCAAAGGCAAGCCGAAGTCAATCCATTAAGCAATACAAACACACACAGAACAGAACTGAGAGCACAGCTAGGGAGTGAAAACCTATCACTGGCAATGGTATCTAGCCAGGAAGTGGTTTAAATAGAGCACTGAATCCTAGAATCAGAACCTGATAGGTCATAACTTGGTGCTTCATTGATCAGAACACAGGACACAGGAATAGAACAGCTGAGCAATCAGCCCACTGCTAGTTTCCACCAGCACACACCCACTGTGGGGAGAAACAGAGCATTGCACCCTGTTGCTAAAGATGCTGTCGCGTCACCATTGAACGTGGCTTCGCAGAGCATCTTTCCAAGTACAGTGCACCAAAGCTGGAGAGCAAGACGCTGGGGTAAGTTTGTGACATGTAAAGATTAGCTATTATGATGTCTCCCATAGAGTGAACATGGGAAAATAGAAGCTTCTGTCTTCTAAGACAAGATTCAGATGGCTGTTCTAATTTCTGTTAAAAAAAATAAGGATGTATGTGGACATCTGTATGCATAGGGCTGCACGGTAGCCCGATGATTAGCACTAGTGCCTTGCAGTGACCAAGGATAACGTCTGCATAGAATTTGTATGTTCTCCCCGTGTTTGCATGCATTTCCTCCAGGTACTCCGATTTCGTCCCACATTCCAAAGACATACTGATAGGGAACTTAGATTGTGAGACAGCAAGCAGTCAGTCCTACATAAGCTAGTATAATAAAAAAAAGTCAGTATAATAAGTCTTTTTTATGGACCCATTCACTTGAATGAATATGTCTCAGACAAAAGCATATATTAGCTTCTATGAACATCTGTAATTTAATCCCTCAGTGAGGCTGACAGTATGTCTTGAGTGACCATGTGAGTGAGTGAGTGAGTAAACAGTTTAGGAGACAGAAAATAATTTAGTAATTTATTTCCTGATAAGATATATTACAAACTGTCTTTGTCGTGTACTATTGGTTTATGCAAAGTTTCTGTAGTGCATATTCCTATATAAGGATTAAAAGCCAGTCTGTCAGCATTTTCGATGTACCAAAGTGCTGACAGCACTAAACAGGAGCTGAGGTGAGCAGTACAGAGATATCCACAGTTTAGCAAGGTCAAAACTGCTGACAGACCCACTTCAAGGTTGTGGTTTCTAGGCCATAGAATGGGGAGGTGAATGGTAACCAACCATTTTGGTGACAGATTAGCTCTATAACATCATTTATGGTAAATAATAGATATAAGTCTGGAGCACACATGGCTGAGCTCACAAGAGAAGTTCACACAAGAAGTACTACTAATAAAAGATCCTGCATATACTGTACAGTATGGATTTATTAGCAGTCAAGTTTGTATTTTGTGTAAATAAAAGATCGTAGTGAAGACATCATCAAATACATTTATGCAACATTTTGAAGATGCAGCACAGAGGATTAGACCATTGGCTTTGCATACAAGTTATTATCTTTATCTACCATGTCACACGTCTAACTGGATAAGACCTTGCATGCAGACCATCTTACTTCTTAAGGACGTTCTTTCTTATCTATTCACATTCTTCAGTCCCAGAAAGTTTTTACGTAGATGGCATTCCAGAGTGAGCTCATTTCACACTTACTCTTCATTTCCTTTCTTCTGCGTATGACAACAGCACCGACATTATAGAGCTTCACAAGAAATGAAAAACTTTCCGATGAAACAATCTCTTCATTTCAAGTCAAGGGTAACACCACAGTGATTAGAACTAGTGATGAGAGAGCACCAAAGTATTCGGGTGTTCGGCCCAAACACATTGCTATATTCGGGTGCTCGGCCGAGCACCCGAGTATAATGGAAGTCATTGAGAGACAACCAGGCAACCCCTGCTCGGAAGAAAAGAGAGTGTCTGGTTCATAAAAAAAGGTTAGAAATTGATGGAAACTCCATCAAAATGGTTTGGAAATAGCATTAAGAGGATATCTGGATGTGTCTTAGACTCCTATTATGTACGACATACAATAGACAACCACACAAAGGCTGTATGCCAAAAGCCAGGTATGAGCAAGCCATCAATGTATCCATGAGACAGATGACAGGCTTTATCAGCATACCTTACAATGGCAGCCTTGTGCACTATGAGATATTTCAAACCAGCTCTCATCTGACTGAGAACCAGTAAACCTCAAAGTTATTTTGCATCTGTTAGATGGCTTGGGTGGACCTGCACACCTAGATCAATATCATTAGGGTGACAACAAGTTTTCCGATTGTCCTAACATAATATTCAATAACCTTTTAATACAGTTTTGTCATGTAAAAACTCATTTGCATAAACATGGACATATGGGAAAGACATGCAAATGAGCAGAATCTGCCTTGTTTTTTAGCCTTCAGAAGACTATGAAACCAATAGAAGGCGCTATTGAGTTATGAACAGCTCCCTCTATTGGTTTTATAGTCTTCTGACAAGAATATTAGACTGAGTCTTATGACAAGCTTATTAGTGTAGCCTTTTGCATGGAAAATTTGCGATTTGAATATTCGCGATCTATACTAAGATGATATCTGACACTGGGAAAGCTGGGTAATAACTCAGTGAAAAAAACTGACACTGGGAAAGCTGGGTAATAACTTGCGATCTACACTGAGTTATTACCAAGCTTTTTCAGTGTCAGATATTTTCACTGACTTACTACATAATTATTACATAATATTTGCTATATTGCTATATATTAGTTTTTTAGAATATTACGAATATTCTAAAAAATGAATATATAGCAATATAGTAAATATTATGTAATAATTATGTAGTAAGTCAGTGATAATATCTGACAGCTTTCCAAGTGTCATATTTTATCACTGAGTTATTCCCCAGCTTTCCCAGTGTCAGATATCATCCTAGTGTATTCTGCTCATTTGCATATCTTTCCCATATGCCCATGTTTATGCAAATTAGTTTTTACATGACAAAACTGTATAGAAAGGTTATTGAATATTGTGTTAGGACAAGCAGAAAACTTTTTGTCGCCCTAATGATATTGATCTAGGTGTGCAGGCCCACCCAAGCCATCCAACAGATGCAAAATAACTTTGAGGTTTACTGGTTCTCAGTCAGATAAGAGCTGGTTTGAGAAATCTCATAGTGCACAAGGCTGCCATTGTAAGGTATGCTGACTAAGCCTCTGACTCATGGATAGACTGATGGCTTGCACATACCTGACTTTTGACATACAGCCTTTGTGTGGTTGTCTATTGTATGTTGTACATAATAGGAGTCTAAGATGCATCCAGCTATCCTGTTAATGATGTTTCCAAACCATTTTGATGGGGTTTCCATCAATTTCTAACTTTTTTTTATAAACCTGACACTCTCTTCTCTTCTTCCGAGTAGGGGTTGCCTGGTTGTCTCCCATTGACTTCCATTATAGTCGGGTGCTTGGCCGAGCACACAAATATAGCAATGTGTTCGGGTCAAACACCCGAATACTTTGGTGCTCACTCAACACTAATATGCGCCTGTGACCATGATTTTGTTAGTCTAAATTTCCTTGTAGTATATATTGAGGGTAGCACCTCTTTTAGACTAAGCAACCCCCATCCACCTGGGGCTTCTGAGCAGAGTACAAATGTAGCTGGTTCCTACATCACCCTGAATATTGTAGGCTTAGGTAAGTCCAAGAGAGGCAGTTTTGTTAGTGTTAGGAGCCCATCTGCAGAAGCCACCTTGACGCCTGGTAGATGGGCCCGACACACGTTTGATCAAAAATGCCTGCAAAGAGCTTCTATTTTTTCATTTCTAGTAAGTATAATACCACATTCATTTTGAATGACCCCCATTTCTCCGTTCTATTGTTTGCATGTGAAATGTTGTGCAGCCATGCTTTTATTAGTTCTCTATATGCTTGCTTGATGGATATTCACCTGTGACCATGATTGTGCTAGCCTAAATGTTCTTGTCGTTTTAGACAGATAAGTCAAACCACACAAAAGGGTTTGTTTTTAAAATTTTCCATGTGTCTGCTTTAGGTTGGTATCATTTTTGAAAAGTACTTTTATTTTTGCGGGGCTTTAGAGGTCTTGTAAGTTTAGCAGCAATTTTCCAAATTTTCAATTTTTTTTCCAAATTCTATTTATTCAGGGACCAGTTTTAAAGGACTTTGAGAGGCCTATATATTAGAATCCTCCATAAATCACCACCATTTTAAAAACTGCAGTCCTCAAAGTATTCAAAATGGTATTAGGAAGTTTGTTAACCCATTAGGTGTTTCACAGGGATTAATGCAACATGGAGTTGTCAGTTTTTGTTTTGCAGATTTTGGATCTCCATTTTTTAGAAAGCTTTTTGGCACCATTTCAGGTTTGCAGGGGCCTTGAGGTGCTGACTAGTGTTGGTCAAGCACCAAAGTGGTCGGATGCTCTGGTGCTCGAGTATTACACATCGGGATGCTCGGGTGCTCTACCAAGCACCCAAGCACAATGGAAGTCAATTAAACCAGGCTGCCCCTGCTCTGAAGAGGGAAGGGTGTCTGGTTCGTAGGAAAAGGTCAGAAATTGATGAAAACACCACTGAAATGGTTCAGGAACAGCATGGGGAGGATGTCTGGATGCATCTTGGACTCCCAGGTCGCTGCTGGGAACTATGTTGTCCAAGTAGTACGCCACTTTTACAGACTGACACTAATACGCACCAAACCAAAGATAAAATTGATTTTAGAGGAAAAATTGTTAAGAAACATTCTTTCCTGTATATTTACTTGTATATAAAGTGCAAGTGCTGCCAAAAATTACAAGGAAGAAGCACTCCGATACGACCTGTATATCACATAAAGGAGGGCCTCATTCACATTGTGGTACAATTGTTCAGGCAATGGGACTCCTACACTCATAAAGCCTATGCACTAAGGGAAAGGGCTGCCAAAAATTTCAAGTAACCGGCACTTTGTTACTAGTGTTGAGCGAGCATGCTCGGCCGAATACCTGTTCGGCTCGAGTATCACTATGCTCGGCACATGGCGGTACTCTGGAACATGGCTGAGTACCGCATGTGCTTGAGCGTTATGCTCAAGTCTCCTCCCCGCACGTTGCGGGGCTGCTAAGCAGCCAATAAACATGCAGGTAAGTACTGCCATCATTGAAATGCCAGTAGCCATGTTGGCTACTGGCATTACAGTGATTGGCTGGCTGAAACGCGTCATCGGGTGCTATATAGCACCCGATCATGCGGGTTCAGATCGTTGTGAGTCAGGGAAAGCATCTCTCACAGCCAGCCAGACCTACCTCTCTGGATTGATGAGGAAAACAGTTGTGCCCGCAAATAAGTTTTTTCCTAAATGTTAGGGCTCTTTCACACAAGCGGATGCTGTGCGGGTAATCCGCTGCGTGAAAGAGTTCCAATCAACGCTCTGGACAGCAGAGAAACGGAGCATTAACATGATTGCTAATGCTCCGTGCCTCTCTGTGATCTTTTTACTACAAAATCACGGTGACAACTTTATCTCACTGTGATTTTGTAGTAAAAAGATCTCAGAGAGGCACGGCGCATTTTTAATCATGTTAATGCTCCGTGTCTCTGCTGTCCAGAGCGGGGCTTGGCACTCTTTCACGCAGCGGATTACCCGCACAGCATCCGCTTGTGTGAAAAAGCCCTTAAAGTCTAGCTTTTGTGATATTAATAGCTAAAATGAGAATTGAGGACTGCACGTACAGGAATTGTAGGTAGGATATCATTTTGACAGTTTTATTAAGCTCTGAAATTTTCATTAGAATTTTGTAGATGGCTTTGCAAAGTCTTTTTCATTTGTGTTGCTAAAATCCACAAGGGCTTGCAAGGAAATTAATATTCTCAATTTGTTAAATGTTAAAAGAACATCTTGCCACAATTAGTGCCAAGGCCTGCATTTATGTGGGAACATATTTCATAGAGTGCTGTGACTTTTATAGGAAGCTATATTTAATTATAGCTGGAGTAGGGTATTCTGAGAATTTAAATGTATTAGCCTGTGAAATTGACTGTAGGTCTTGTACATGAGTTGGTGTCCCTGTCTACCACCAGACAATCTAGAAAAGGGACTTCATGTAAAATTACAGAAATACAAAGAGGTGTTAATTTGAAATGGAACAAAACCGATCCTGATAAAAAGAAAAAAAAACGGATCCGGCACCATTGACTCACCGTACATTGTTTTCAGTGATGAAGCCGGTTTGTTCCTTTTTGATAACCGGATGCAAAACCACAGCTTGCAGCGGTTTTGTGTCTGGTCACAAAATGGAATGCTACCGCAACGGAATGCATACTGATGCATCCTGAATGGAGCATATCCCTTTCACAATACATTGGCCCTAAACAGAACTGGATCTCAAAACTAGAATGCCAAAACTCTGATGTGAAAATTGCCTAAAAAATGAAAAACTGTAAGCTGGAACTACACATTATTAACATGCAATTTTTGATTTTCACGCCTCAATTGTAATAAATTCTATGAAACACCTGTGGGTGTCAAAATGCTCACTGCACCCATATATTAATTCCTTGAGAAGAGCAGTTCCCAAAATGGGGCCTTTTTGGGGCTTTTGTTATGTTAGCATCTCAAGACCCCTGCAAATCCTAAATGGTGCCGAAAAAACTTTCTAAAAATGGAGATGCAAAATAAATAAAAATTTAAAATCTAGAAAAGAAAAAAGAAGACATTTTGAAAAAAACATGGATGTCGTACATGTGTTCTCCGCATCTCTATGTCCATCCCGCAAATTATAGGGCATGTCTTATTCTGTTAGTTATATTTCTATTGATGAGAGTGAGAAAAAAGCAGATTACGCACAAAAGATATCCATATTTTGCAGATCTGTAGCTTGCGGACCGCTGCACGCACGGACATAGTTGTGTGCATCAGTAATTATTCAAAAAAAATAATCTACATAGCACCACCTGCTGTTTGTTCTTTCCCTTATTTTTCTGTCCACCTTAGTAACATTGCTGAGTTGGTTGCACAAGCTTAGTTCTATTCTTCAACTGCCACCAGCCGTATCTACTGTTAGAAGCTATGACAGTTACAACTTGGGGAGTTGCAGCAGAAAGGACATCTCCCTTCAGCTATGAAAGGAAAAAAGCTGCATTAGAAAGGACACATCTACTGATAAAGGACCCCTTAACTGACAGCCTGAAATAAATCTAGCAGAGAAATTCTAACAATGACTGGGGAGATCTCTGGATCCATGTACAGGTCCTTCTAAAAAAAATTGCATATTGTGATAAAGTTCATTATTTTCTGTAATGTACTGATAAACATTAGACTTTCATATATTTTTGATTCATTACACACCAACTGAAGTAGTTCAAGCCTTTTATTGTTTTAATATTGATGATTTTGGCATACAGCTCATGAAAACCCAAAATTCCTATCTAAAAAAATTTGCATATTTCATCCGACCAATAAAAGAAAAGTGTTTTTAATACAAAAAAAGTCAACCTTCAAATAATTATGTTCAGTTCTGCACTCAATACTTGGTCGGGAATCCTTTTGCAGAAATGACTGCTTCAATGCGGCGTGGCATGGAGGCAATCAGCCTGTGGCACTGCTGAGGTGTTATGGAGGCCCAGGATGCTTCGATAGCGGCCTTAAGCTCATCCAGAGTGTTGGGTCTTGCGTCTCTCAACTTTCTCTTCCCAATATCCCACAGATTCTCTATGGGGTTCAGGTCAGGAGAGTTGGCAGGCCAATTGAGCACAGTAATACCATGGTCAGTAAACCATTTACCAGTGGTTTTGGCACTGTGAGCAGGTGCCAGGTCGTGCTGAAAAAAGAAATCTTCATCTCCATAAAGCTTTTCAGCAGATGGAAGCATGAAGTGCTCCAAAATCTCCTGATAGCTAGCTGCATTGACCCTGCCCTTGATAAAACACAGTGGACCAACACCAGCAGCTGACATGGCACCCCAGACCATCACTGACTGTGGGTACTGGACTTCAGGCATTTTGGCATTTCCCTCTCCCCAGTCTTCCTCCAGACTCTGGCACCTTGATTTCCGAATGACATGCAACAGTCCAGTGCTGCTTCTCTGTAGCCCAGGTCAGGCGCTTCTGCCGCTGTTTCTGGGGAATGCGGCACCTGTAGCCCATTTCCTGCACACGCCTGTACACGGTGGCTCTGGATGTTTCTACTCCAGACTCAGTCCACTGCTTCCGCAGGTCCCCCAAGGTCTGGAATCGGTCCTTCTCCACAATCTTCCTCAGGGTCCGGTCACCTCTTCTCGTTGTGCAGCGTTTTCTGCCACACTTTTTCCTTCCCACAGACTTCCCACTGAGGTGCCTTGATACAGCACTCTGGGAACAGCCTATTCGTTCAGAAATTTCTTTGTGTCTTACCCTCTTGCTTGAGGGTGTCAATGATGGCCTTCTGGACAGCAGTCAGGTCGGCAGTCTTACCCATGATTGCGGTTTTGAGTAATGAAGCAGGCTGGGAGTTTTTAAAAGCCTCAGGAATCTTTTGCAGGTGTTTAGAGTTAATTAGTTGATTCAGATGATTAGGTTAATAGCTCGTTTAGAGAACCTTTTCATGATATGCTAATTTTTTTAGATAGGAATTTGGGGTTTTCATGAGCTGTATGCCAAAATCATCAATATTAAAACAATAAAAGGCTTGAAATACTTCAGTTGTGTGTAATGAATCTAAAATATATGAAAGTCTAATGTTTATCAGTACATTACAGAAAATAATGAACTTTATCACAATATGCAATTTTTTTTAGAAGGACCTGTAAGGTAAAGGGCTGGTTCTTGTTAGAAAGAGGTTGTCATGTACTATATGAATTAGTCATAGAATAACCCCTTTAAGTATATGCCTTTTTCCCATAGACCAGTAGTTATAGATATAAGGAGGTGGATCGACATGCTTCAGACTTTTATAGGTTGTCTGCTAATTTTAGTTATGATTGATAGCAATGTAAATTATTGCCATGGTCCGGCATATCCCTGCCTTTGAAACCAGGACTGCATTATTGTGTTGCTCTGCAGAATAGATATTGCCATATTTTATATTTCATCCATTAGTATGGGTTCTGCGGGTTCACCCAATGACAGGGTTGCTGCCCATGCCCATTTCAATATGGTGGCAGAGAGGTATGTCCAAGGGAACAATATTTGGTGGGGAAGACACAAAGTAAACTTAAAGGGGTTTTCCGGTACTAAGATATTGATCACCTTTCCTCAGGATAGGTAATCAATTTCAGATCTGGTGGGTTCCGACACTCAGCACTTCCATCAATCAGCTGTTTTTGACAGTCATTGGAAACTATACAGTGAACGGAACAATAAGCGGAAAGTTCCATCCACCAGGTAGTGGCCATTTCAGGGTACTGCAGCACAGTTCCCATTCTCACTGCCCGAAACTGCTGATCTGTGGGGGTGCAGGGTGTCGGACCCTCACCAATCCTACATGAAAGACATCCTGAGGCTAAGCCATCAATATTTTAAGTATTCTCATTTCAGACAATGGGGGCATAGCGCTAGGATATATCATCATTGTCTGATAGGTGCGGGTCCCAGCGGTGATCCCACCTATATCAAGAAAGGAGGGGGCAAAGTTGTGGCTAAAGGACTCCAGTCCGGTCACCACCAAGCTCTTCCTCAGAAGTGAATGGGAGCGCACCGCGCATGACCGGCCACCGCTCCCATTCACTTCTATCGGCCCGACTGAAATAGCCGAACCAGTGCTCGCCTATTTTCTGCGGCCCCATAGAAATTAATGGAGGCTTGCACAGTGCACCCTCCACCACTTTTGGGGCTCAGATTATGAGATAGGTGTGGGTCCCAGCTGTGGTACCCGCACCTATCAGACAATGGGGGCATATCCTAGTGATATGCCCCCCTTGTCTCAGATGAGACAACCCCTTTAAGTACTGGAAAACTCCTTTAAGAAGCTACATTTGTAACAGCCCTCCTGCCCCAATTTATAAGCATTTACACAGTGAAGATCTTAGCAAAAACAGCAGTCTCCTATAGGACTCGCATGTGGCATGATGCCAGACTTACTTTAAATGCACTTTAAATGCAATCCCTCTTTAGGTCTAATACAATCACTAGATACTTTCATATAAAAAGCAACTTCAATATAATCTGGATCACCTCCAGAATCGTATTTGATTACTAAAGCTGCCAACACATCTCATCTCTAGTACGTTTAAAGGGGATGAAAAGTAGAATATGGGTGTTGAAATATGATATACTTCTTAATCCGTACAAAGGTAAAACATAGCAGTGACTTATGGATGAGAATCACTGTGATCTGTACAATTTACATTGTGCTATTTTATTTCACAGCATCAAATTCCACTGTTTCTCTATCTGCCACACTGCAGTGAAGCTTTAGGCTACTTTCACACTTGCGGCAGTGTGATCCGGCGGGCAGTTCCGTCGGTCGTCGGAACTGCCCGTCGGATCTGCCGATCTGCCGCTGACTGAAAGCATTTGTGAGGCAGATCCGGATGCGGATCTGTCTCACAAATGCATTGCAAGGACGGATCCGTCTCTTCGCTCGTCATGCGGACAGACGGATCCGTCTTGTATCTTTTTTCGCATTTTTACCGGTCTGCGCATGCGCAGGCCGGAAGGACAGATCCGGCATTCCGGGTATTTTGAATGCCGGATCCGGCACTAATACATTCCTATGGGAAAAATGCAGGATCCGGCATTCATGCAAGTCTTCAGTTTTTTTTTGCCGGAGATAAAACCGTAGCATGCTGCGGTTTTATCTTTTGCCTGATCAGTCAAAACGACTGAACTGAAGACATCCTGATGCATCCTGAACGGATTGCTCTCCATTCAGAAGGCATGGGGATAAAACTGATCAGTTCTTTTCCGCTATATAGAGACCCTGTGACGGAACTCTATGCCGGAAAAGAAAAACGCTAGTGTGAAAGTACCCTTAGCGAATTGTTCCTGGTGAAAACTGTGGAACATACAAAGATGTCTTCCTCATAGCCACGGTCTTACCATTTGCAATGCAATCCGCAGCAAAAATTTCAACCCTATGTGGCTATAGTCTATAGGCTGTCCAGGATTTTACTATAGGGGGCCACTGCGCCATAACTTCTATGGGGCTGATGTAGACACCGCTTTGTCAGTCCCATTTAAAGGGCATCTGTCAGCAGATTTGTTCCCATAAAACTGGTTGACCTGTTGGTAGCTGAAGACATCTGTGTTGGTCCCATGTTTATATGTGCAGGCATTGCTAAGAGAATCAAATTTTCTTATATACAAATGAGCCTCTAGGAGCAATGGGGGCGTTACCATTACACCTAGAGGCACTGCTCTCTCTGTAACTGCTGCACCATCTGCACTTTGATTGACAGGACCAGGCAGTGAAACGTCATCACACCTGACCATGTCAATCAAAGTGCAACAGTTGCAGAGAGAGCCTCTAGGGGTAACGGCAACTCCCACGTTGCTCCTAGAGGCTCATTTGCATATATAAAGCATGATTTTTCTCAGCAATGCAGGGCACATATGAACATGGGACCAACACAGATGCCTTCAGCTGCCAAGTGCACATGTAACAGGTCAGCCAGTGTCATAGGGACAAATCTGCTGACAGATGCCCTTTAAGTGAATAGAGCGATGGACTGACATGGGCATACCCACTCCATTCAGAGAGTATACCCCTTCTTCTTTGGCTCGCGATCCAATATTTATAGCTAGGGATGAGCGAATCGACTTTGGATGAAACGTCCAAAGTCGATTTGCACAAAACTTCATTCCAATACTGTACGGAGCAGGAGCTCCGTACAGTGTTAGAATGTATTGGCTCCGATGAGCCGAAGTTATTGCTTCACAAAGTCTTATGTGACTTCAGGTAATAACTTCATAAAATAATGTGTACTGGATAAAACCATTTCCCGAACTCGGGTTCAGTTCCAAGGTACCACTTGGAACCAAACCTGAGTTTGGGAAATGTTTTTTTACAGTACAAATTAATTTATGAAGTTATTACCCGAAGTCTCGCAAGACTTTGCAAAGCAATAACCGGCTCTTTGGAGCCAATACATTCTAACACTGTACATCCTGCGGCTAGGTGATAAATACATTTTTGTAGGATAACCCCTTTAAGACAAGTGGTTTCATGCGTGCAATAGGAGCGGAGCTGCTCTGCAAAAGGAAAGTATTAGAATTTGTAACTTTTATAACCCATTTATTAATGCTCCTCTTTATTTGGGCAATTAGAAGCCATAATTACAATGTGCCAGGCGACTTCATTCCGTGTGCTCTTTGTGAGCCCCTTGCCCAGTCTCACCATTTGGAAGTCTGACCTTCATGCTATTACCAAGTCTAGCAATTATTTCTTTTTTGTAATAGTGTTGTTCATTAAAATGCGCTCCTGTTGGGATACAGAAAACAATCAGATGGAAGAGCTGTAATAAATTATTTACACTGAGCAAATCACTGCATCTGACTCCGTGGTCTACGAAATATAATGAGGCCTGCAGCTAATATTTCATTACTGGTGTATCCTAGTGCATTATCTGAAAGGGCTGCAGCTTGTGGAAAACCGGAGTGTCTCTGTCTCTAGTCATGGAAAGGTAAGAATGTAACATCCCAGAGTATGTTACTAAACTCTGTTTCCCTGCTACAATATGTCAGGTGTATATTTATTGCCATCTTGTGTAATCTAACTTTGCATTTTCCTGTTTTATATATCATGCTGTAATTTCCCTGTACTACCAGCAGGTGGCGTCAATGTGTGATCAGGTATATAGCCAGTTTAGCATATCTAGACTGGAATAGTCCATTCAAATCTAGCCTCCCCTGTGTGAGCAGAAGTGGGCTAGTCCCATGTCCTGTCTCATGAGGAGGAGAAGGAAGTTAGTTAGTGTGTACCAGCCCCCCTGCTAGGGGAAGGCTGTGTTGGTAGGAGCTCCCAGTTGCAGGGATCCCAACCTAGGATCCAGCCTCGGCTGAGGCCAAGGATCACTCTTCCCAGCCTGAGTCATCTATCTCAGCTGGTGACAAGCAAGCAACCCTCCAGAACTACAGATCTCCAGGAAGACATCATTCCCTGCGAGCAGTCCTGTGAGTACTTATCCAGAGTCCAGGAGAAGCCAAATTCCTCCTCAGCTAGTCAGGCCCACACCAAGCAGAAGACAGACAGAGCAGAAGATAGATACCTGCCAGTTGCTCTAGGCATATGACCAGAAGCAGAATATGTATAGATTCCTGCCATATTGCCTATACCTGCTGGGACCCAAGACTAAAGCTGTAACTTGTATGGATATCTGTTGCCATTCAGTAAAGACAAGTTGGATTATATCTCCTGTCTGGATCTCAATCATTCCTCCATTACTCCTATTAACAACACTCAATTTATTGCAAGTGAGCCAGGATCCAGATGTCCAGCCGTGCCAAGGTAGGAGACACCGTTGACATTACACAGAGACATTATCCCCCTCTGGCATTCCTCACCTGGTACGTGAGCTATAACATCTTAAAGGGCCCTGTTACAGTACCTGCGCAAGCTGCAATTGGCTTCACGAACTACTACACATATATCCTGAACCACTGCATAGCTGACCCACTGTACCGGTGTCCTGCTCATTGCAAGAAGGACCTCAGGCTTCTGTACTGAGCTGTTATAGAGCTTCCATAGAGGAGCAGGAGGCCTCTACCGTGCCTCCGATTTCATAATGAGTTTTTTCAGATTTATACATTGCACCAATGGCAATCTGTTCCATTAGGCCTGAGCTCAGCTATGATGGGACTCCTATTCTATTGCACTGGATCAGTACTGAACCTTTGTATGCCCTTGATATCAATTGGATGTTTTTTTCTGCCTGGTCCTGTATAAATCCATGTGATATGGAGAGCCGCTACAGAAGTGGTTCCCATTCTAGTGGAATCACACTGAATGGCCACCCAGCATTGGCTGGATAGGGCATGAGCAGAAGAGCTGAGGTGCACCAAGGGAAGATGATTTCACACACGCGGGAAGGGGGGGGGATGGTTGATGGGAGTGTCCGCTACCATGTCAAACCCCTTAGATGCCACAGTCGCTACTCACTACAGCAGGGATGGCCAACCTGTGGCTCTCCAGCTGTTGCGAAACTACAACTCCCAGCATGCCCAGTCTGCCTACAGCTATCAACCTACAGCAGGGCATGGTGGGAGTTGTACTTTTACAACAGCTGGAGAGCCACAGGTTGGCCAGCCCTGGACTACAGCATTGTAGTGGATTAACTGAGAGGCAGGAGGGTGTCAGCTGTATGTTACAGATGATACTCACAGTTGATGGTGCAGCACAGAGCATTTAGAGTCTTCCTGCTGCCCCATTAATATATAGAGCAGAACAGAAAGAAGTTAATGTTGGTGAAAAACATAGCAAAACGCCAAAGACCAACTGCAACATGAAAATACATATTTATCAACAATGTGACATGGCATGATGTTCATCCATAAAATCCAGCACCACGAAGATCCATAGAATGAGGAGCTTTATTATGGTATTTTTAAAAACTGGTGACAATTTTCCAGCTATGTGCTGGTTTTGGCTTGAAATGCATCAGCAGCTATCTGATATGCAGGTTTGGGTATCCCAGGAGTGGAGCCACCACAGATCACATTGTTGATGGTCTGTCCTGCAAGGATAGCCCAACAATGTTATATCCCATAGGATATCCTAAAATGGAAGTTAAAGGGGTTTTCCAGGGCCCAGTAAGCCCCACTAAACCACCTTAATTACACATAACTCTCCTGTTGGTGAAAGTTCGCAACATGTTCACTGCCCTAAAGTGTAGTGGATCGGCTGCTCTGGAACCTGGTCAAATGATGCTCCTTATCTGACAATCCTGCTTCTGCCAACAACTTGTCATTTATCGGTTTTCTGGCTTGACCTATGGACAGGATGACGCTTTCCGCTGTGGCGGACGGAAGCCGGAACTATTCCTCTCCCTGGCACATGCGCAGATGAGGTGGATTCAGGAGTTTGCATATGTACCAATGAGAGGAACTATTCTGGCCCTGTCCACAGCAGAAGTGTCATCCCGTCTATAGCCCAAGCCAGAAACCTGGTAAAGGACATGAGGTTGGCAGACACAGGGTTTTGAGAAGAGGCAGCCATTTCACGCAACTTTGGAATTTTACGTATATTACAAAGGTATTTCTACAGGCATATTATGTTTTGGGTGGGTTCATTGGGTCTTTCAAAAACCTTTCAACTTTAGAATATCCCTACAGTTTATATTTTATTTCCTTTGGCTACAGTAGCACCCTTATATGTTATGTATGTTTGGCAGAAATTCTATATCTTCATCTTCGATGTATCCAAAATAACTATATCCAAGAAGTGTCTCACAGTTCTAAAGACATGTGAATGCAACAGGCTGTGTCTCTCTCAGTCCCCTCTTGTTATTTTTGACTATAGCTGCTATTCTTGGCTTTATGCGTTTGATCCTTGCTCGATCCGATCTGCCAGGGTTTTGTATGGAATACAGTAAAATATTCAGGAAATAAAAGGTATGCTGCAGTTTTGAACACTGAGGCTACATAAAAGATATAGAAAGAACATAAAATGCATCTTTCTTGTAGGGTGCTAAATATAAGGCATGCGATATTCACTGGCATTTCTATCTACTGTTGCTAGGTAACTGTTCTCCTAAAAATAATAAATCACTTATTCACTTCTCTTCTTACTTGCAATCCACATTTCACTTATATATGTAGTGGGTGCAAAAGTGTTACTATTATAATAAGTCCCTACCAGGAATGGATCATAAAAATTGCCCCAGTGTCTTTACTAGTTAAGGGTCTTCTTCGTACTGATATGTCCTGCCAGGCTACGATATGTATGAATGATTAGTCAGATTTTCATTCTACATCTTTGGTCCTGCTTGTAGGATGACCACCACTGCTACCAAAGAAATACTGGGTGGATAAGAACATGTGTAATTTTGGGCATGCTATTATCTCAAGGGCTAAGGGTAGTCAAAGCTTTAAGACCAACATCCTGTGGTCTAGAGTATTTAAAGAAGATATTCCCATCTTAGGTATTTATGGCATATCTACAGGGTAGACAGCATCAATATGTGTGTAGAAGAGTTGTTGTGTTTTTTTTTAATAAAATACAGATGGGTTATTTCCCCTTTATTATACTACCTTCTATATCCCTTGTAATGTAGTGAGTTAGGGATAGTTAGATAACACATACAAAGCCATTGTTCTGTGTCAGATCACAACCAGTTCACATTCCAGAGTGGTTAACTCACAAGACATATGTACTGCACGTTGGACATCCTTTGAAGGAGGGGCTGAAAGGTATAAACCTTTATGCACAAAGAAAAAGAACTCAGCTCCAATCAGTACATCATCCAGGTAGAACGTTGTAGCTCACTATCTCTCTCTTGTATTTCCATTAGGTGTTGGCCATGTCCTACATAGGTAGCTTGGCTACAGGAGCTCATCCGTTGTGTTGCAAGCCAGGATTGATTATTATTTATCCTGTATGTAATTTGTCTGTTTTACCTTACATGCATTGTATATTTAATCCTACTTAATAAACATTTTTATCATTTAGCCTGTGTAAGCCAATTTACTCTCAAATCTTCAAATTCATGCTAAAAAAGTATGTCTGATAGGTGCTTGTCCACCCACCAAACCTGGCCGCTAGGTTAGATACTGAAATGGGCAATGCCAACATCATTGACAGTTTAAAACCCTGGTGGAACAGCTACTGCATTCAGGAAAAAAATTAACGGAGAGGTGTCTGTGCAGGTATGTGTCTCTCCATTCATTGCTATGGGAGTTATGGAGACAGCTAAGCATGCTTTCCAGAAGCTGCCTCACTAGGTCTGTCAAGGAGACCCCAATTTTTCACAGAGATCAAAAAGGTGGGACCAACATCTATGAGACATTTATGGCATATCCTGTGTATAAGCCATTCATGTCTAAGGGAATGCTCCTTTAAGGTGTTGCCAGTTTCCCTGGTGGGTTACATATTGAAATTGGAAATGCCAACCGCCTTGGTAGTTTAGTGTATTTAAGAGGTCAACTCCAAAATCTCCAGTGGTCCAGGACATTGGAGGGTTTAATGTAAGCACTTCTGGTAGTCTAGGGTAGATAAACGGGCAATGTTATCACTATTGGTGGGTCATAGTGGTGAAGAGTCACGTAATGCTTATTTCCTAAATTTACAGCATATTCTTCAAACATTTAAAAAAACTTTCCTGATAAATTAAGTATCATCACTCCTGCAGATGGTAATAACCTTCACATATCCATGTTTTATAACGTGACAAATAAGATCTGAATGATCGTCTAATAGGATGAACCAAATAAGATAGTTTAATGTTAATGCCGGGGACAAGCTGACAAATGATTCTCAGGAACCTACATATCATCAAACCATCCTCTGGCCAAGCCTTCCCGCTGCACTGTGTACACAGGCGCAACAATGACAATCCCCTGGGATCGCCTCACTTCTTGTTATTAACACAGAGATATTAAACTACCACTAGCTGTATTTATGCTGTGGTTTATAGACAAATCTATAAAAGCCTCGGTTGATGTATGGGTTTTTAAGATAATTCTTAGTGGTCAAAGAACTTAGGTATTGGTCAAAAGAAGTCAATAGTAATGTATAATTCAGATCACAATTGCAGTGAAAGTAAAGCACGCGTTTCATGCCATTGATTGAGCAGCTAACAATTACAAATAGTCTACAATATAATTATTGAAGAGAAAACGCAATTTAGAGCCAGAAATGCAGCCAAGTTCATAGACTTTGTTCAGTATGCAACAATAGACAACACGTGACATGGTTAGGATATATTAGCTGCATCTTACCCATCTCTAGACCTAACCATGGATGCCCATTCTCCCCCACATGAAGACTGAAATATAATGGCCATGGCATAAACATAAAAAAAACTATAATAAACCATATAAAGAATAAACATTATCATCAGGACATTGGAAAACGCCAGCATTCACACTATAGCCTCTGCCCTTTCTCTTCTCTGGACATGAGCAGTGTGCCAAGGTGTATATAGAGTGCATATGTGAGGTTTCAGAAGCGCTAGTGACAACATTTCCAAGCTAGGTGGATGGTTGAGTTTGCAATGGTGTCTTTGTGATGGTTACTTAGAGACGAGTACTTTTTCAGAGTTTTATTTTTACTAAATTGCACTGCAGAAAGTTTTACATCATAAATGTCAGTGTAATGTAACCTGCAGTGCCATGCCTTTGGTTTTATATGCAAAAAGTTGCTGGCAGTCTCCCTCCAGTAGAAGATCTTAGATGGCCCATTTACAGGCAATACCCAAAGTGAATGTCTCCATTTGTACCCTATTTAGTCAGACTGAGAAATATGTTGGGGTACTGCAACCACCCGCTCTATTAGAGCCTGTTTCCTAGAACTATACCCGTTGGGAACAACGTTTCCCATGTTTTTAATGGGCACTTTATCAGGGTGATAAGTGCCATCCATAACCTTCTCACCTATTGTCGGCTGCTATGACACGAAGACACGGATGAAAATGAAAACAATACCTACCAAACAAGGGCCAGTAGATGGGCTGTTTCTGGTCTGGAACTCTGCAGTACTGGTTTACTACTTATCCTCATTGTTTCAAAAGGTACCAGAGCTCTCCTTCAACTTTCCTTTAGCCATCTTCTCTGGTTTTATTAAACTCTCAACCTCCCTACCTCTAAGATCTTGATCTTAACCCCTAAACTGCTTTACTCTTCCAGCAAATTCTTGTCATGTGTGGGCCTAAAATATGGCTGAGCCCATTCTTTCCCTCTTTTATTCTCTCTTATTCCTCTAATTATAACAGGGAAACATGCCTGCTTTTTGCATGCAGTCCTGCCAATAGGACGGCAAGGAGTTGGAGCCTATGCACATTGACACATAAAAGGACACTTATATTTACCTTTAAGGTGTTTATAGGAGACAGGGCTCAAAAATGTTGCACAATTTGGGTTTGAAAGGTTGCTAGCAATAAAAAAAGGGCTGGTAAATGGAAAACATTTGAATGATTTAAATACTAGAACCACAAAAGACTATTTTTGCAAATTTGCAAAACAGTTTGGTGGTAATTTATTATATGATCTGCGCCAGTTTTTGGCACAATTAGGTAGCAGATTTTGTTGCAAATCTGTTGTTTTACACCACTCAAACCACTTTAGCGAAGTGGCGTACAAAGGGTAAGTGGCATGGAGGGAAAGACTGTGGGCCAGCCAGCCTGTCTCAATATGAACAAGGGCAATAATACAAGCTGACCTTCTACATGTTTTCCAGTTAATATAGGGCGAAACGTTGGGTCATGTCCTTATTTCCCACTTAGTATAAAATAGGTATCACTAGGTTGTCGAGTCCATGACAAAATAATTTATAAATATGTAATAGGTATTCCACAATATTTTAGAAGTCTGCTACTCTAATTAAGAAACGCGGCTCCGAGAACAGAATTGCCTTCATGACAGTAAAGAAGCGATTGTGTTCCTTAGGTCTGTGTGATTAATGAATCCTGGGTTGTAGGTGTCCCCTTCAATGACCAGTTATAGGCATTGTTATATCAAATGCACAAATTAAATAATTGACCGTTTCCCTCCCTGAAGTTCTGATTATCTCTCAGCTGAAGTGAAGTGTGTACTTTGGTAAAGATCTGGGTTATCTGAATGCTGAGAACTTGACGTCTCCACAAGCACTTCGAGCGCAGTCTTTTATTTTTGGAACTTTCTGGTTAAAGAGTTTATTTGTAAACAAGAGGAATCCATTAGGCACCAATTTACAGATATTACATACCAACAATATAATGGCCAGGTTGTAAAGCTGGAGGAGCTTAGCAGATTGATATATTGTTGTATGGGAAAATATTTAGTTTAACTTGTATTTTATACATTTAAAGTTTGAAGTTGAGGAGGCTGTCCTATCAGTGAAGCAGTCCTACCAGAGATTGAAGGTTGTCTCTGTATGCACAGTCAACTAGGGAAGGATATACACTTAAAGGGGTTGTCCGGGATCAGAGCTGAACCAGGACATAACTCCTTATTCACCCATTCAGCCCGTATCAATGGAGCATCAGAGCATTTCATGCTCTGATGCTCCCACTTGCCATGCACAGCATCACGCAGGGCAATGGCTGTTTTGTTTAAATTTTTAGACTGCTAGGTGGAGTCTTTTGCACAGCAGTGATCCCGCTGACGTCACTGGCACTAATGGACGGTCTGTATCGCTGCCCTAGGCTGTTTTACAGGCTAGGTGGAAGTCTCCGCCTAGCATTTCCATAAAGAGACCCAGTACCTCACCGGATCTAAGGAAAAATCCCTAGCCCTGCTCTATATGCTTAATAACAGGAGCCTTTAAACCAAGGCTTAACATTGTGTGCACCAATTTTAACACTCATGAACAAGACAAGATCCATGGTAGTGGACAATAAGTGGTGCTGCTATCATATGAGAAGTGACTTGAAGAGACTATGCCTCTTTTAGAGAAACCATTAAAATTTGTGCCTCATTGGCGTAAAGTTTTTTGTCCGCAACATTTCCGTTAGCAGAGGTCAAAGCCCTACCCCACTATAATGGTGCACTGTGGTACATGCCATGCTTGGCTCTGCTACATCCTTACACAGAAAAAAGTGCATGTGCTCTTTTATTTGTCTTATAAGCCGAGCCATTTTCATTGCACACACAGGTCAGACGATCACTAAGGACAAGAAAGTAATAAATCACTGCAGCAATGACGATTCTCTTGCGGGCCAATGTGGTGCAGAGCATTACATTCTTGGTGATGTTAAGTTGAATGTTCACCAATGAATATCATTTTGTTATGTCTATATATTGTGGGGATTTGCTCTGGTAGACAGGACAAGCGGATGCAGTATAGAGGCAAAGACCAGTCTGTAACTCAAAAAAACGTCAGTGTTTTATTCATACTTTTGGCAACAAAACAGTACGACAGTCCATTTGCAGTTTTGGTGTTCGTTCACACCTAGACGGTTCATACAGCAACACAGTCACCTGTTATCCTAGGTGTTAGTTCACACCTGATCTGCATTGCTCAGGACAGAACAGACCTCCCAAATTCAAGCCTCCAGCCTAGCACACGGCTCAGATCCCAATCCAGCGATTGCCAGAGCTCCTCTGTCAGAGAGAGAGGTAATCACACCCAGCTTACACTGCCGGCTGGCTTTTTTTTATAGGCCTGTCAAAACCTGGCCTGGAACGTGGGGAGTAGTTACCCACCCAGCACTTTGACTACTCCCAGTAAGAACTGTCCCGGATAAGCTATACAGCTATGCTAAATAGCTAGGTGTCAAACAGCAACTGCTGCTGACACATTAAAACTGGCTCTTACTCCACTGAGGCCAGGAACCTCGGTGACACATATCTTCCGTCAACGACAGACCCTTGCGTCTTCCTACAATATATACAGTATATTAGACCTCTGTTCTAGTTAGTACTGAGTATAAGAAACCTCTTTTCAGACAGATTGAAAATATAGCACTCTGGCTGCCACTAGAGGGAGATCAGGAGCTTACTGCATACTGTTTACACATTGAACTGTTTAGACATTACATTATGCATTAAGTTCCCTCTAGTGTTGACTGCAGACAGCCACAATGCTCTGCTTTTATTTTATGACCATGCAGTGAATTGGGACCTATGAATAAAAAAAAAAAGTCCAACCCCTATAAAGGTACAGTATCTTAAGAAAAGAATCTGTTCAGAATTTTCACCCTAAAATTAAAATTGCAAAACTTTTATTAGTGTCCCAGTTTCTTTACTTTGGGAGGTACCATCTCTGGTGCTCATTATCGCCCCTTGGTGAGCAGTGTGCAACGCCCACACCCTAGGGGTGTTATGTGAGTGTGATGGTAGTGATGTGCAGGTAGTGAGGGTAGTAGTACTCACAGTTCAGTTGTACCCTGGGCCGGTGTGGAGTGGAGGGGAAGACAGCACTAAATCCTCCGGGGCACTCTCTATTGCAGGGAACACCAGCCAGATGGTGGTTGAGGTGCCCTTGATAGTAATGGGTATGCTTAGGTGCTTTGGTGGCTGGGCCCCTGTGTTGTTCGTGACACCAGCACCGTTAGGTGCAATGAAGAGATTAGATGGAATGATGAGGGAGGCAGTACTTGAAACAAACAGGAACTTTACTTGTAAATTATAGTCTTACAATAAATATCATCCATTAGCAGCACTTTGTCATAAAACAGATGGTAAAGCTGTAAATCCCAATAACATGATCAGTGAGGTGGTATCTATAGGTTCTAGCTCAACTGTGTGGAAATGATGATCGTACTTGTTTCCTGATCTTGTTCTGGTTACTCAGCCTTTCAATAATGGTTTGGACTCTCTGTAAGTAATATCCTGACAGAGGGCCTTTCTGTCCTTGGTTATGGTGGGCAGCTTGTAGCTTAGAATCTCTCCACCTAATGCAAAAGAGACTAGAGCCTGATAAACGACAGTTACCTTCCTTTGCCAATATTCTATAGTTCAGTAATCAAAGCAACCCAAGGGTGGTCTCCCTTATGGCAGGCAAACTCTCTGCTCCATTCTTTGAAAAGGTTGCATAAGATACAGCAATGATTCCCTTAGTTCCTGAAAGGGTTCCTAGTAGGGGTATTACAATCACGGATCACTAAGTTCTAGGCTTGGACTACATGGGCTGAAGTAGCTTCACTCTCTGGGCAAGGCCCAAAGGACAGAGCCAAGCCTGGCTCCTTTCCTCCTAACTCCTCACTCCTAATCTCGCATTTCTAATCTCCTCTCCTCCTAACTCCTCACTCCTAATCTCCCATTTCTAATCTCCTGTCTAACTTCCTGTGTGCTGACCTATATAAATGATGTGAGGGTGACACCTAGTGTTAGATGTATGTAGTGCATCCACCAGCCTGTTATGGGAATATAGCAGCTGTGACAAAGGAAAATACATTAAATAGTGCAAAATGACACAGGATGGCATATAAACATTTTGGAGTGGCCCATTCACACATAAGTGGGACACTACAAGTGCATGGTGTACGGAGAGCACACTTAGTCCTAACACATTTATAGATTTGGAAAATGTCCAATGCCTAATCAATCACTGGCCTGACTAATATAGGTCATATTGTGTACTATGGTTGAGGTACTGGCTAGAAATGTGCTAAAATGATTGGCACTGCTCCCTCCACAAAGCTTCTAATTTCTATATTTATACTAGGATGGTTATTATTACTCCTCAGAATAAAGGGATAGTTCAACTTCAACCCTCATTGTATCTAAGTCTTGGACAGCACTATGTTGAACATAAAAAAGGCACTCACATGCTCCTGCCGCTCCGTTCCAGCGCTAAGGGTTCAGGTCCAGCTTCCAGCATGGACACTTCCGGACAGAGTTACATATACTACTGTGGCCAATCACTGGTCTCAGTAGTGGCTTGCACCATAGGACCCTTTAAGGTCTATGGTGGCACGCATACACCAGTCTGAGGCGACTGCCTAGAAGCCTAAGGAATGTCCTATTGTGGCTCCTTACAACTCGTAAGATTTACAGAACCGTAATACATCCACATGCATCAGGTCCAGCAGTCTGCCCTTGCTCATATCTCCATCCAGCAGTCGACTGTGCTCCCGGATTAGTTAAACATGGCTTCTTTTCATTGAATATGGAAGCACTGCGCTCCTTTTATGAATTTGTGATGTTCACCTAGTTAAATTATGTTCAAATAAAATCATGAAAAATATTTGAATTTTGACAGAGGACTCACAAGTGTCTGCGGGAAGCATGTTGTCATGAAGAGGAATCAGCATGATACAGGCGAGAGAGGGCCAGGAAAGTGAAGATCAAAGATCATAGACACTGATGAAAGGCATGCAGAGTGGAATTAGCCAAGATGAAAGTCGTATTAAACAGCACAAATTATTGTGAGGAAAGATAAAGGAGGGCTCTTTTTATTGAGATAATTATAACACTGTCGCGAAGGCGAATAGAATCTCCCAGACACATGATATTTAATTGAAAAGAAAGGGATTTGTAAGAAAATATAATTTTCCAAGAAACTCAAAGGATGGCAGCACTCATCCTCAAAGGGAGATACTTCAGGAGCAATTGTCTTGTTTTCGTTTTCCAAATTTCACTAAAACAGATGAGAAATGTTCATGAGGAAGATGAAGCCCGGCACGCCGCAATGTTTTATTGCTTAGATTAGGGCTCCGCAAACTTTTCTATTGAGTCCTCATCAACTAAACCCTGGTGGTGCCCTCACCAGTCAACATATACTACTGTACAGCGACCATATTACCTCTTTAGCAGTGTCCATTGTAAGAAGGTACAAGGAATCATCGTGGATGATAGCTACGTGTCACCGAGGTTCCTCGCTTCGGTGGAGTAAGAGACGGTTTTTATGTGTCAGCAGCAGTTGCTGTACTTAGTATGGCTCTATAGTTGATCCGGGACGGCTTTTACTGGAAGTAATCAAAGTGCTGGGTGGGTGACCACTCCCCATGTTCCAGGACGGGTTTTGCCATGCCTAAAAACCAGCCGGCACTGCCAGGTGAGGAGGATTACCTCAGTCTGACAGTGTCGCTCAGAAGGTGTGTGTGCTGGGATCTGAGGCTTGTGCCGTGCTGGAGGGCTGAGACCCATCTGTAAGGGAAATGGGCCCCCTAAAAGCCTGCTATGGACTGCTGGAGGCAGAACTGCCAAAAAGGTAATTTTTGTTATGTGGACTTTCCATTGTGTTGAAACCAACACCAAGACTACAAAGCGACGTTTTGTTTTTGCTTTATGTGTGAATAAACACAGAAGTTTGATTTAAAGGGATTCTGTCACCTCATTTTAGCTTATAGAGATGCGGACATGCACGGCTAGATCGCCGCTAGCATGTCCGCAATATACCTGTCCCAAAAAGCGGTGTCCTTTTATTGTGCTTAAAAAATGATTTTAGAGATATGTAAATGAGCCTGGTAAGGTGCGCAAGGGGCTGTACTAACCTTCTTCGTGAAGGAGCCCAGCACCGCCTGCGTCCTCCGAATCTCCCCCTTTCTTCACAGTTAAATTGCCGTAATCTCGCAAAGCGTGACCCTCCCTGCTCAGTACAGTACCTCACAGCGTACCTTCCCTTCCTGATCAGTACAGTACCTCACAGTGTATCTTCGCTCCCTGCTCTGTATAGTACCTCACAGCGTACCTTCCCTCCCTGTTTAGTACAGTACCTCACAGCGTACCTTCGCTCCCTGCTCAGTACAGTACCTCACAGCGTACCTTCCCACCCTGCTCCGTACAGTACCTCACAGCGTACCTTCCCACCCTGCTCCGTACAGTACCTCACAGCGTACCTTCCCTCCCTGCTCCGTACAGTACCTCACAGCGTACCTTCCCTCCCTGCTCAGTACAGTACCTCACAGTTTACCTTCCCTTGCTTCTCAGTACAGTACCTCACAGTGTACCTTCCCTTGCTTCTCAGTACAGTACCTCACAGTGTACCTTCCCTTGCTTCTCAGTACAGTACCTCACAGTGTACCTTTCCTCCCTGCTCCGTACAGTACCTCACAGTGTACCTTCCCTACCTGATCAGTACAGGACCTCACAGAGTACCTTCCCTCCCTGCTCAGTACAGTATCTCACAGCGTACCTTCCCTCCCTGCTCAGTACAGTATCTCACAGCGTACCTTCCCTCCCTGCTCAGTACAGTACCTCACAGTGTATCTTCCCTTGCTTCTCAGTACAGTACCTCACAGTGTACCTTCCCTTGCTTCTCAGTACAGTACCTCACAGTACACCTTCCCTTGCTTCTCAGTACAGTACCTCACAGTACACCTTCCCTTGCTTCTCAGTACAGTACCTCACAGTGCACCTTCCCTTGCTTCTCAGTACAGTACCTCACAGTACACCTTCCCTTGCTTCTCAGTACAGTACCTCACAGTGTACCTTCCCTTGCTTCTCAGTACAGTACCTCACAGTGTACCTTCCCTTGCTTCTCAGTACAGTACCATACAGTGTACCTTCCCTCCCTGCTCAGTACAGTACCTCACAGTACACCTTCCCTTGCTTCTCAGTACAGTACCTCACAGTGTACCTTTCCTTGCTTCTCAGTACAGTACCTCACAGTACACCTTCCCACCCTGCTCAGTACAGTATCTCACAGCGTACCTTCCCTCCCTGCTCCGTACAGTACCTCACAGCGTACCTTCCCTCCCTGCTCAGTACAGTACCACACAGTGTACCTTCCCTCCCTGCTCAGTACAGTACCTCACAGCGTACCTTCCCTCCCTGCTCCGTACAGTACCTCACAGCGTACCTTCCCTCCCTGCTCAGTACAGTACCACACAGTGTACCTTCCCTCCCTGCTCAGTACAGTACCTCACAGCGTACCTTCCCTCCCTGCTCAGTACAGTACCTCACAGCGTACCTTCCCTCCCTGCTCAGTACAGTACCTCACAGCGTACCTTCCCTCCCTCCTCAGTACAGTACCTCACAGCGTACCTTCCCTCCCTGCTCAGTACAGTACCTCACAGCGTACCTTCCCTTGCTGCTCAGTACAGTACCTCACAGCGTACCTTCCCACCCTGCTCAGTACAGTACCTCACAGCGTACCTAGTGTTGGGCAAGCATGCTCGGCCGAACACTAATTTTGCTCCAGTATAGCGATGCTTGGCACATCGTTACACCAGCATGTTATTGGGAAAGTCCAATTAACATCTGACATATTGACAAGTGCTTTTGGCGAGGGATGCTACATTTCTCTGACGGCACACTGGGTTAATGTTGTGGAGGCGGGAGTGAGTCGTACCCTGGGATGGCACAGGTGTTACCAACGCCAAGGATTGCAGGCCCTACCTCCATCAGGGTTTCCGCCTCCACCTACGTTAGGCCCCCCCTCCCTTCTCCTCCTCCTCCACTTCCACCTCTGAATTATCATTTTGCAGCACCAGTCAGCCATCGGTCAGTAGCTGGAAGCAGTGTAGACTGCAGTGGTGAAGCATTAACAGGCTGTGCTTAAACTGATCTGCTTAGGTGACAAACAGCACACCACCGCAGAGCTGTGGCAGGAGATAAGGGACCAGACTGAGCTGTGGCTCTCGCCACTCAACCTAGAACCAGACATGGTTGTGTCTGATAATGGCAGTAACTTGGTGGCGGCTTTGGAGCTCGGCAAGCTCACACACATACCATGCCTAGCCCACAAGTTTAACCTAGTGGTTCAGCGGTTTCTCAAAACCTACCCCAATTTTCCTGAGCTACTGGTGAAGGTGCGCCACGTGTGAGCCCATTTCCGCAAGTCATCGACAGCTTCCGCTGGTCTGGCAACCCTGCAGCAGCGCTTGCAATTGCCAGCTCACCGACTGTTGTGTGAAGTGAGCACGCGCTGGAACTCAACGTTCCACATGTTGGCCGGCTTTGTGAGCAGCAGAAGGCAGTAGTGGAATACCATCTTCAACATGGTTGTCGCCTTTCCAGTCAGCTTCCGCTTTTTACAAGCGAGGAGTGGGCATGGATGTCTGACTTCTGTGAGGTTTTAAGAAACTTTGAGGAATCAACACAGATTTGAGCACGGACACGGATGTGTGAATGAGGGTTTATGATGATTTTTATGGGACATTTCCAAATTTACAAACATGCACACATCTAAATACATGCACACGCCTGAGTACACACTTATACACATCCAAACACATGGTCAGGTAGGTCAGTATTTTGGACCAATGAACCAATTTCATCTTCAGGCTCGCTGCTCATACTGAAATAAAAGTAGAGGTAGACCAAAGGCGCACAGTCTTGCGGTTACTGCACGTAACGTTGTTAGCACAGTTTTGCTGTGATTTGTGAAAAATTGTATCAAAATTGCATTGAAACCCTGATGTTTGTAGACAGCCAGCAAATCTGAGTGGCCGCTCGTTTTATCCTTATGATGCACCTACTGCAAGTCGATAAAATTGTCTCTACACCACCAGGGATAGTACAGGAATACTGACCACTAATTTCCCAAACTTCTATACATGAAAATATATAATCTTAGGCTAGTTTCACATTAGCGCTACAATCATCCGGCAGGCTGTTGGGGTAGAGAAACAGCCTGCCGGAGTTCATTGTTTTCGGCACTGCTGGATACTACATTTCCCCGCCAGAGCTCTTAGACTATAATGGGACCTGGCAGAAATCCAGTCTGTTTCCAGCATTAGAGCTGGGAATCGGCTGAACAAAAAACTTTGCTTGCAGTGGTATTTGTCTGGTCAAATCTTGGCACTAATGCCGGAAACCAGCGGGTCCCATTATAGTGAATGGGGCCTTGCGCTGCTCAGCCTCTTCCAGCTATGTCTGACACAATGAACTCCGGCAGCCTGTTACTTTGCCAAATCATGCCGGATAGTGTGAAACTTGCCTAATACATGTAGTTGTAAAAATGACTAAATGACTATGGGGGGGGGGTGAGTCGGGGAGTAAAAACGGAAATTTGACATCTCTATAATGGGCATCAATGCTCCTCCCTCTCTCCATCCTGCACTTTATAAATACTGGGTTGGCCCCTGTTGCGCTAGGTCTGGTTAGTTAAAATGGTGGTAAGTCTACCTTTTTACAGTTGTGAGTAATCTGACTGGTTTGTTCTGAATATTTATTCTACTGCTCTACTAGATTTGCCAGAATTTACTGCTGGTGTCTTTTAGAATCAATGCTTGGATACAATTACATGGATGTGGTTAATAGAAGCCTTCTGATTAGAATTCCCGAGTGGATATTTTTAGGTCCCAATGAAAATACATTTTCTATTTTTGCAGATTGTTTTCTATATTAATTTTTTTTCTGCTGCCAATTCTGGTGTCATCCTAATTGACTATTAAAGAGATACTACAATATAAATAGATCGTTGCTTCGTGAAAGCTTGCATTTTTTAACACCACTTATCCAGCAGCATATTCATCGCGTCTCGTCGTTTTTTATTTACAAGCTGGTTTTTCCTTTCCTTTGTATAACAAAATATTTTATTATTCCGTCTCTTGCTAAAAGAAAAAAATCATGTCAATCGCTAGATTTTTTTAGTTAATTTCTAGTGAAAATTATTAGAATGTTCCAGCTGTTCATATTACAGAGGCAGAAAAAGCACAAAATTAGACCAATACCCCCAACACCAAGTGTAGTATCAAATCCACTCTACTTTTGTGTACCTTGCTAACAATTTAACTCTGTCGCCGCAATGCTGTTGTTGAATATTTTGCTATGGTAGCAGATGTTTCTACAAACCGGATTCCCAAAAAGTTGGGACACTAAACAAACTGTGAATAAAAACTGAATGCAATGATGTGGAGATGGCAAATGTCAATATTTTATTTGTAATAGAACGTAGATGACAGATCAAACGTTTAATCCGAGTAAATGTATAATTTTAAAGGAAAAATACGATGATTCTAGATTTCACGGTGTCAACAAATTCCAAAAAAGTTGGGACAAGTAGCAATAAGAGGCTGGAAAAAGTTAATTTGAGCATAACGAAGAGCTGGAAGACCAATTAACACTAATTAGGTCAATTGGCAACATGATTGGGTATAAAAAGAGCTTCTCAGAGCGGCAGTGTCTCTCAGAAGCCAAGATGGGTAGAGGATCACCAATTCTCACAATGTTGCGCAGAAAGATAGTGGAGAAATATCAGAAAGGTGTTACCCAGCGAAAAATTGCAAAGACTTTGCATCTATCATCATCAACTGTGCATAACATCATCCGAAGATTCAGAGAATCTGGAACAATCTCTGTGCGTAAGGGTCAAGGCCGTAAAACCATACTGGATGCCCGTGATCTCCGGGCCCTTAAACGACACTGCACCACAAACAGGAATGCTACTGTAAAGGAAATCACAGAATGGGCTCAGGAATACTTCCAGAAACCATTGTCAGTGAACACAATCCACCGTGCCATCCGCCGTTGCCAGCTGAAACTCTACAGTGCAAAGAAGAAGCCATTTCTAAGCAAGATCCACAAGCTCCGGCGTTTTCACTGGGCCAGGGATCATTTAAAATGGAGTGTGGCAAAATGGAAGACTGTTCTGTGGTCAGACGAGTCACGATTCGAAGTTCTTTTTGGAAATCTGGGACTCCATGTCATCCGGACCAAAGAGGACAAAGACAACCCAAGTTGTTATCAACGCTCAGTTCAGAAGCCTGCACCATCAATGCAGAAAAATATATTCAGGTTCTAGAACAACATATGCTCCCATCCAGATGTCATCTCTTTCAGGGAAGACCCTGCATTTTTCAACAAGATAATGCCAGACCACATTATGCATCAATCACAACATCATGGCTGCGTAGGATCCGGGTACTGAAATGGCCAGTCTGCAGTCCAGATCTTTCACCTATAGAGAACATTTGGCGCATTATAAAGAGGAAGGTTTAACAAAGAAGGCCCAAGACGATTGAACAGTTAGAGGCCTGTATTAGACAAGAATGGGAGAGCATTCCTATTTCTAAACTTGAGAAACTGGTCTCCTCGGTCCCCAGACGTCTGTTGAGTGTTGTAAGAAGAAGGGGAGATGCCACACAGTGGTGAAAATGGCCTTGTCCCAACTTTTGGGGGATTTGTTGAAACCATGAAATTCTGATTCAACATAGTTTTCCCTTAAAATGGTACATTTCTCAGTTTAAACTTTTGTTCCGTGATTTATGTTCTATTCTGAATAAAATATTAGAAGTTGGCACCTCCACATCATTGCATTCAGTTTTTATTCACGATTTGTATAGTGTCCCAACTTTTTGGGAATCCGGTTTGTACATGGTGCTGCCTTGTGGTGGTACTGCATGTAAAATTGGAGATTGTTTTTATTAAATGTATTTTTTCTTTCGGAGGGTGACCCCCACAGCAATTTTAGTTATGGCCCCGAAAGTGCTCAGCCTAAAGAAAAAAAGCCATTTACCTATTCACCAATGCTCCGTCCCAGCTCCAATGGTCTCGCCCCCACTGCTTTTGATCCTCTGTGGACTAAATGTGTGGCATCCATCACATGCACAATTGCAGCTTCAATCCTCTAGCTCCTTTACGAGTGATAGGTATTCCAATTCACTCCCCATTCCAATCAGTTTGGAATGGGGAGTGAATTGGAATACCTATCACTCGTAACGGAGCTAGAGGATTACCCAGAACAAGCCGGGACTACTCAACACAAAGCCGCGACCACGTGACAACCTACGTCACTACACAGACGTGCGAACCACGCCTCCCGGCGTCCCTAGCAACACGAGCTACACCGCCGACACTGCCGATCCAGGACAGCCGCCGAGGGAGAACAAATCACCGCTAGAGGACCGCTAAAGGACCGAACACTACGCTGGGTGAAGGGTAAGTGAACTCTGCAGCCAAAGAAAGTGCGGGACGCCGCACCCAGGCACAGAGCACCCCTTAATCCCACAGTACCGCATAATAACTATTATAGTATCCTAAGATACAATATATATATGCACATGTCCGCGGCTGTATAAATCACAATTGACTTATAAAGTGATAAAATTGAGTCACACCACGTACCCTCTATGGAACAACACGGATCCTAAGGCGTATTATTCAATCTTTTATTCATCTAGAGAATAATATTATAAAACAACAAGACTACCTTAGATCAAGGAGCTATACAGACTATTCCAAAACTACGGACTATTCCTTTTATCTATCTATTTTATAAAAAAATTTATGGATAGTCATCTCTACCCATAAGAACATTGCTACTACCATCATCATTTTGTTATATTATTTTGTTTTCCTAGCGCATCATTTTTTCTAGCGCACACATTTTTATTCATAAAATTTTATCCATATAATCACATCTCTCAGCGCATCATCTTCATAGCGCATATTTCATATCCATACCTATAAATTCCCATACCTTCTTCCCTACCAGCTGGCAACCATTTAAGGATAACCCATCTCCATATTTTATTTAATATTTTAAATACACCTTACAACCATTTTTTTATATAAATTAATTAATTTATTGACCCAAATTAGAGTGTGCCTGCTTACTCTCTTTCTTTCATATTATCTACTCCTGACTGGGTGAGTCAGTTTTAGCAGCTCTGCACCTCGATCATTATCCTGAGCGGTAGAGCCGTCTATTCTATATATTCTCTTCAGAAAACATCTAAAGGTGCAAAAGTGCAGAAAAACACCACTAAAACCTATGTGTGAACCCTAATGACCCTTCACACATAGTTTGGTGAGGGGTTGTGGAAAAAAAAAATCGTTGCTAAAAAATGGCTAACTGATGAGTGTTTCTTGAACAGTTTTTGTCCACATACAGTAGTGTGTTTTAACACCTGTCTCTTTTGAATGAATTTTTTTATGTATAGAATTTATGTAACCCCTTTGAATTTTTTAAGCTGTATGGGAAAAAAATAATTGTTAAAAATGTCATGCAAAACTACTGTTACTAAAACCACAACATACATTGAAAGTGCATTTTTAGTAGGTCAAAAAAAGCCTCCAAAAAGGCAGTGGTTTGCCCTTCTTTTTCCATAAATTCCATGCAACATGTGGAGCTGGTGCCAGCAAAAGAAAAGCACCAAAAACATCTCAAAAGCACAAAGTATGACAGCAGCCTAAGGCAACCTTCACACAACCGTATGAATGAGTCCACATCCGTTCCACAATTTTGTGAAACGGGTGCAAACCCATTAATTTCAATGGGACTGCAAAGGATGCGGACAGCACACTGTCTGCTGTCTACATCTGTAGTTCAATTCCACGGCCCCACAAAAAATATAGAGCATGTTCTATTCTTCTAGGTGACCCTGACTCCGTCCTTATTAAGTGCAGGGAGCCGATGGTCGTGTCCCCTCACTATTATAGGGTTTTCAGGTGTCACACAGTTTAGGTACGTGGGCATGCAATTGTCTACCATAAAGACCTTTGCATGGGCATAGCAGCCAGGGAGAGCTCTGGGGGTTTTATAGGGCTCACCCATATGCTCCTTAGTTTGGGATCAAGCCGGTCGGATGTTTATTTATAAGTTCCAGCTTTCTGCAACACCATCCGTGACACGTGGCCAGCGTCAAATGACTCCTAAATTCCAATACAGCCTAGCGCTGAGTGATCAGCTCGGCACTCAGCCCCAGTGTAGTTACCATGGGAACGGGCGACACCGGGTGTGCTGATGACACGTGCTCGCCTTGGCCGTCTCCGCCTCCTGGAACCCCACACAGAGAGCATCGTGACACCTGATCTCCGAATGAGGCCTCAACACATATGTGATCAAAGACTTATATGTACTCTAGCATCATAATGATGTTCTGTAGCAGCTGAGGTGAGTGTTATGAGGTTCTGCAGCAACTGAGATGTGTGTTATGGTGCTCTGCAAATGCTGAGGTGTGTATTAGGAGGTTCTGCAGCGTCTGAGGTGTGTATTAGGAGGTTCTGCAGCGTCTGAGGTGTGTATTATGAGATTATGAGTTTCTGCAACAACTGAGATGTGTGTTATGGTGCTCTGCTGCGGCTGAGATGTGTATTGTGTATTAGGAGGTTCTGCAGCGGCTGAGGTGTGTATTAGGAGGTTATGCAGCAGTCAGAGAAACATCAGTTGTGACTGGATTAAATCCTATTGTTTTCTGTGTCTGCACTTTGTAAAATGTCCCTGTCCTGTTCCTCTGCCAGCACGCGTCTTACTGTGACCTGACTGACCAGTCCGGACCTGACCTGATCCAGCAGTGTCACCAGTCCAGACTCCAGTCCAGCTCAGCGAAGATCTGCCCCAAGTCAGCATTGGGGTGGATGTGAAGCAGCAGCAGGCACAGTCCATGGGGGAAGGATGACACACTATATAAAGTAGCAGCAGCAGCACAGTCCATGGGGGAAGGATGGCAGACTATATAAAGTAGCAGCAGCAGGCACAGTCCATGGGGGAAGGATGACACACTATATAAAGTAGCAGCAGCAGCACAGTCTATGGGGGAAGGATGGCAGACTATATAAAGTAGCAGCAGCAGGCACAGTCCATGGGGGAAGGATGACACACTATATAAAGTAGCAGCAGCAGCACAGTCTATGGGGGAAGGATGGCAGACTATATAAAGTAGCAGCAGCAGGCACAGTCCATGGGGGAAGGATGACACACTATATAAAGTAGCAGCAGCAGCACAGTCTATGGGGGAAGGATGACACACTATATAAAGTAGCAGCAGCAGCACAGTCTATGGGGGAAGGATGACACACTATATAAAGTAGCAGCAGCGGGCACAGTCCATGGGGGCAGGATGGCACACTATATAAAGTAGCAGCAGCGGGCACAGTCCATGGGGAAGGGTGACACACCATATAAGAAGTAGCAGCAGCGGTCACAATTCTCCGGGTAAGGCTAGGTAATCACTTGCGATCAGACTTTGGTATTCTGTTCCAGCATACCAGCAGAATACCAGAATCGCCAGATCCAGCATATACCAAACACTGCTGGCACAATAATGAGGTCATTTGAGATCCCATATGCAGCATTATTTTGCCCTTTGTTTTTGCCAGAATCTGCAACAGAGGTTCTGCTGGAACCTCTGCAGCAGATGTGCACGTACCCTGAGGGGTGCTATGGGTCACTCACAAGGGGGCCCAATTCAGATTCTTGCCATGGGGCCCAGTGATTTTTATGTACGCCCCTGCAGACACGAATAGGCATTTTCTATGTTAGCGGTGGCCATGTGCGGTCTGCAAGTTGCGGAACACACGGGCCGATATCCATGTTTTGCGGATCTGCAAAATACTACGGTCGTGTGAATGTAGCCTCAGGCTGAGTTCACATTTTTCATTACACCTTATCTTGGGTTTTGGCTCACAATAACTGACGGAAAGAACTGATCTGAATTCCGCCTACTGCTGTTCTAACATCTGCGGTCAGGCGACGCATTATTGCAACCATCTGAATGAGGCCTTACACCGTACGGTGATGTAAAGAAGCAGCATCATCAGGCTTTATTACAAGTCTCCTGGAATCCATCTCCAATTAAAACAGCTGCTTTTATACTGAGGCAAAGACAAATGTATTTCCCTGGAAAATGACTACTTTAATGGGGGAGGAAACCATAGCAACTGTGCATTCCAATACTTAGCATCGCATTGCCCAGGGAACGTGATACGCGCTGTGAGCACCTGTCCACAGTGACCCTCCAGGGCGAAATTCACCCCCTTGTTACCGTCTGACAACAAACAAGGTATACTTCAACCCAGAAACAATGACACAAAATAGCACAACATCTAAAGGTAAAATAACAAACAAAAAAAATCCATTTTATAAATTCACCGTCAGCAAATGCAGATTCAGATGTAGCAGAACTAATTTTCAAATTAAAAATTTCAACTAACTTGACCAGTGAGTTTTTTCCCCTCCAAAAACAAATCAAAAACAAACAAAAAAAAACAAACACACCCAGTAAAAACACATGATAAAATACACTGGGCATGTATCTAATCACAGGGTATGACAGAGCTGCACCAAAGGTAATGTGTGCTACATTAATTGCACTTTTAAAGGGAACCTGTCACCGCAATCTGCAGGCAGCATATTATAGAGCAGGAGGAGCTGAGCAGATGGATATCTATAGCTTTATAGGCAAATATTAAGTAGAACTATTTGTTCATGGAAATCTCTGCTCTTTCTATGTTTAGGAGTCATGTGGGCGGTCCTATCAGAGGCTGACTCATGGAGGGTTATAGCTATTCTAATAATTAATGTCTTGGTTGAACTTGTTAGACGTGTTTTTTTTTCAACCTATGTAACTCTGCATGACTAAGCATACATTTAAGGCTACAGTCACACAAACGTATTTTGTTTCCGCGTCCGTTCCGATTTTTTTGCAGATTGGATGAAGATCCATTCATTTCAATGGGTCCGCATCCATATGTCCGTTCCGTAGTGCAGCAAAAAATACAGAGCAGGTCCTATTCTTGTTCGTTTTGCAGACAAGGATAGGCATCGTTACAATGTAACATGATAACATAGCAACATAGTTTATAAGGCCGAAAAAACACATCTGCCCATCCAGTTCGGCCTGTTATCCTGCCAGTTGATCCAAATAGATCCGCAAAAAAAGGATGCAATACGGATGCCAAATGGACGTCATCCGCAATACACATACAGTCGTGTGAATGTAGCCTAGGTCCTCCTGCACACGAACGTGTGCTACCCGTGGCCTTGCTGCGGCCTACAAATTGCTGGCCACAATGCACGAACACTGACCGGGGGGCAGCCGCAGCGGATCTCAGACTGAATCACTTTATTGAGTCCACGATCCACCCGTTTCGCAAATGCGGTCCGCAAATGCGGTCCGCAATACGGCAATAGGCATTCATATGACCGTATGTATTTTGTGTTCCGCAAAATTCGGATCCGCAAAAAATACGGATTACGTCCATTTGGCATCTGTATTGCATCTATTTATTTGCGGATCCATTGTAACAAAGCATATCCTTGTCCGCAAAACGGACACGAATAGGATATATTCTGTCTTTTTTACTGTGCGCTGTCCGCATTTTTTGCAGACCCATTGGCATGAATGAGTCCTCATCCAATCTGCAAACAAAATGGAACGGACATGGAATCAAAATACATTTCTGTGAAGGGCTCCTGAGCCATTTTTTACGGCTCGGGTGCGGACCCATTCACTTCAATGGGGCCGCAATAGATGTGTGCTATCCGCATCCGTTGCTCTGTTCCGTGGTCCCTGCAAAAATTATAGATCATGTCCTATTCTTGTCCATTTTGCAGATAATAATAGGCATTTCTAAAATGGGCCGTCCATTCCGTTGTTTTGCAGCATCCGTGTTTTGCAGATCCGCAATTTGCGGATCCGCAATTTGCGGACCGCAAAACACGGCACGTTCATGTGAACGAGCTCTTAGGCCTCTTTCACACAAGCGTCATGTTTTTTGCCTGGATAAGAAGCAGGTAAGTTGCGCAATTTTTCTGCGCGAGTCCAAAACATTGTAATGCGTTTTGCACGTGCGTGAGAAAAATCGGCATGTTTGGTACCCAAACTTCTTCACAGAAGTTCGGGTTTGGGTTAGATTGTATTATTTTCCCTTATAACATGGTTATAAGGGAAAATAATAGCATTCTGAATACAGACTGCATAGTACAATAGGGCTGGAGGGGTTAAAAAATAAAAAAAAATTAACTCACCTTAATCCACTTGTTCGCGCAGCCCGGCTTCTCTTCTGTTTTCTTTCTTCAGGACCTGGGTAAAGGACCTGTGGTGCCGTCACTGTGCTCCTCACATGGTCCATCACATGATCTTTTACCATGGTGATGGATCATGTGACGGGCCATGTGATGAGCGCAATGACGTCATCACAAGTCCTTTACCCAGGTCCTGAAGAAAGAAGACAGAAGAGAAGTCGGGTTGCGCGAACAAGTGGATTAAGGTGAGTTAAATTTATTATTATTATTTTTTAACCCCTCCAGCTCTATTGTACTATGCATTCTGTATTCAGAATGCTATTATTTTCCCTTATAACCATGTTGCATTTTTTTGTAAGTACCGGGTGCAGTGACAGGGAGATGCGATAGCACCGCTCCGTCATTGTACCCCTCAGATGCTGCGCTCATACACAATAGCAGCATCTGAGTGTAAAATTAACATTAAAGACAAAAAATTTATCAAACTTACCGCCTCCGTTTGCTCGCCCGAGATGACGTCACTACGCAAGGGATTTCACCCGAGATCTTCAATCAAGATGGCCGCTGGTGGCCCGTCGCAAGCAAATGGAAGAGGTAAGTATGAATTTTTTAGTTTTTTACACTATTTCAGGTTAAATCGATTTGCTAACATAAAGCACGAGGAAATTCAGGCTTCGAGGTAAATTGAATTTATCCTGAAATTCAGATCGAATTCCACTTCGTGGGATTCGATTCGCTCATCTCTAAGTGAAATGACAAGCTCGGCTACACTACATCTGCAGTTGAGTTTTGCAGTACCCCACAGCCTTACGTATTATGGAGAATATTTACTGTAGACTATTTTTACGGCGCAGATAATGAACAGCAAAGCCGACAGCAGCAATCATTGCTATTAAATGTCATCACTGCTATTTTTATTGACCTCGGCAGAACAGCCGCGTCCTATTGTGTACAAGGCTCTGAAAGGTCATTTGCTCTTATGTACTGCTTAATGTGAATATATCTCTAAACCCCGTCGCCATCAACAGTAGCACCCTGAGCGCTGCAAATAACTGCTGAGGAACGGGAATGAACACCGCCACGTTATGCAAGGAGTCATGCATGCTTCACCCGACCTACATATCTGCACAATATGGATGATTTGATGGTTATGAGCTGGCATTACCAAGGGACCTTGGGTTCTTAGGCTAATTTCACACGTGCGCATGAAAAAACGGATCAAAAACTGAATGCATTGGCAAAAAAAAAAATAAAAGCGCACACACATGAACTAATAGATTTACAGAAAACACTGAGGCGTTCTGAAGGAAAACTCAGGGAAAACATTTTTCATTGACAGAACTTGGATGAGTTCCGCACTGCCCGTGTTAAAGAGGCCTGAACGGGAACATACATAGAAACATAGAAACATAGAAACATAGAATGTGTCGGCAGATAAGAACCATTTGGCCCATCTAGTCTGCCCAATATACTGAATACTATGAATAGCCCCTGGCCCTATCTTATATGAAGGATAGCCTTATGCCTATCCCATGCATGCTTAAACTCCTTCACTGTATTTGCAGCTGCCACTTCTGCAGGAAGGCTATTCCATGCATCCACTACCCTCTCAGTAAAGTAATACTTCCTTATATTACTTTTAAACCTTTGCCCCTCTAATTTAAAACTGTGTCCTCTTGTGGTAGTTTTTCTTCTTTTAAATATGCTCTCCTCCTTTACCGAGTTGATTCCCTTTATGTATTTAAAAGTTTCTATCATATCCCCTCGGTCTCTTCTTTCTTCCAAGCTATACATATTAAAGGGACTCTGTCACCACTTTCTAACCCCCACTTTTTTAACTATCGTTTTATTCATGGTGCCCTTCTGATTACAGTTGTCATCTTATATGTTAGATCTGCGGTGCCGTTTAGGTAAAAAATCGATTTATATCACCTGTCAATCAGCTAGATAAGGTGCCCAGGGCGTTCCTCTCCTCTTGAATCTGCCGCCTGCCGCCGCCGCCGTTGGTGCCCAGCTCCTCCCCCGGTCTCGTCAGCGCTGCTTCAAACAACACAGATCCGCCTCCGGCTCTCCCTCAATGCCCCCTCCTTTTTTTCGGAAATCTCGCCCGTGCGTACGCATCCTTTCGGCATCATCGCTCTAAGTTCGCGTTATGCGCATGCGCGAGAAAAGGATGCGTACGCACGGGCGCAGGCCTGTGCGCACACGCGAGATTTCCGAAAAAAAGGAGGGGGCATTGAGGGAGAGCCGGAGGCGGATCTGTGTTGTTTGAAGCAGCGCTGACGAGACCGGGGGAGGAGCTGGGCACCAACGGCGGCGGCGGCGGCAGGCGGCAGATTCAAGAGGAGAGGAACGCCCTGGGCACCTTATCTAGCTGATTGACAGGTGATATAAATCGATTTTTTACCTAAACGGCACCGCAGATCTAACATATAAGATGACAACTGTAATCAGAAGGGCACCATGAATAAAACGATAGTTAAAAAAGTGGGGGTTAGAAAGTGGTGACAGAGTCCCTTTAAGGTCTTTTAACCTTTCCTGGTAAGTTTTATCCTGCAATCCATGTACTAGTTTAGTAGCTCTTCTCTGAACTCTCTCTAGAGTATCTATATCCTTCTGGAGATATGGCCTCCAGTACTGCGCACAATACTCCAAGTGAGGTCTCACCAGTGTTCTGTACAGCGGCATAAGCACTTCACTCTTTCTACTGCTTATACCTCTCCCTATACATCCAAGCATTCTGCTTGCATTTCGTGCTGCTTTATTACATTGTCTTCCCACCTTTAAGTCTTCTGAAATAATTACTCCTAAATCCCTTTCCTCAGATACTGAGGTCAGGACTGTGTCGAATATTCTATATTCTGCCCTTGGGTTTTTACGCCCCAGGTGCATTATCTTGCACTTATCCACATTAAATTTCAGTTGCCAGAGTTCTGACCATTCTTCTAGTTTTCCTAAGTCCTTTTCCATTTGGCGTTTCCCTCCAGGAACATCAACCCTGTTACATATCTTTGTGTCATCAGCAAAAAGACAAACCTTACCATCGAGGCCTTTTGCAATGTCACTTATGAAGATATTAAACAAAATTGGTCCCAGTACAGATCCCTGTGGAATCCCACTGGTAACATGACCTTGTTTTGAATGTTCTCCATTGACTACAACCCTCTGTTGTCTGTCACTCAGCCACTGCCTAATCCACTCAACAATATGGGAGTCCATGCTCAATGACTGCAGTTTATTGATAAGTCTTCTATGTGGGACAGTGTCAAAAGCCTTACTAAAATCTAGATATGCGATGTCTACTGCACCTCCACCGTCTATTATTTTAGTCACCCAGTCAAAAAAATCTATAAGATTTGTTTGACATGATCTCCCTGAAGTAAACCCATGCTGTTTTTCATCTTGCAATCCATGGGATTTTAGATGTTCCACAATCCTATCCTTTAATAGGGTTTCCATTAATTTGCCTACTATTGATGTCAGACTCACTGGTCTATAGTTGCTCGATTCCTCCCTACTACCTTTCTTGTGATTGGGCACGACATTTGCCAATTTCCAATCTTCCGGGACGACTCCTGTTACTAATGATTGGTTAAATAAATCTGTTAACGGTTTTGCCAGCTCACCACTAAGCTCTTTTAATAATTTTGGGTGTATTTAATAATTTTGGGTGTACATACCTCAAACATTTGCTCAATTTTTCTTAAAAATAACTAAAAAGAGCTGCAAATTCCATAAAATATATATATATATAAAAAATAAACACTGAACACTAGAGATGAGTGAAACTTCCAAGATTCTTTTCGTTTCGGATTTGCTAAATTTTTCATAAAGTTTGGTTCGGGTCCGAATCTATTCGTTCCGAACCAAACTTACTCCAATTGCCCTGGACATTGGTATATAACTCCCTCTAGTCCTCTATGCCAGATTTTTTTTGAAATAAAAAGCTCCTATCTCGTTTTGTTACTTTTTTACTTTTTTACTTTTTTGTTACTTCAGTCTGATACAGCGTCAGGTGTAACTGTATATACTTTAATCATTGCCACCGCAAACTGCGGTCATTGCTTGGCTGCAACTGACTGCAATTACCTCCTGCCTGGTGGGGACAGAACACTATTGAATACTTATGCTTGTGGCGCCATTTTACTAGATTCATCCAAATCAAACCAGAAAAGATTTGGGTTAGATTCAGTGCCTAAAAAATCTGAGATTCCAAATGAATCTCCAAATCTGCGAATTCATTCGCTCATCTCTACTGAACACCTCTTTAATCTGCTGGCAATCCAGTACAGAAAAGCCACCAGGGTCCCTGGTCTCTGTCCCCCTGGTCTCTGGGCCGACACATGACCGCTGCAGCCACTTGGTGCCCTCATCTGCTGCTCTGCTTTTCCTTGGCTTCCTGCACTGGTCACATGGTTAATGACATCACCAAAGGTCCTTCTCCACTTCTTACATTCTCAGGTAGCCATACAAGTGTAATTAGTGGGCGGGGGCCTATCCTTCACTGAGGGCCCCCTTCCCCCAGGGGCCCCATAGCAGCTGCGTGGTTTGCCTCTATTGGAGGTACGCCACTGGTGCCCTGTGCTGTCACATGCCTTACTACTCCCAGCACTGCTCAGAGACGGGAGCCATGATGCCAGAAGTATAGCACGTGACTGCTGGGGTCCTTCATACAGTGATCACACAACTGCTCTTAAATAGGGGTTTAAAAAAGGGAAACATTAGGGGTTTAAAAAAGGGAAACATTTTTTAATAGCATTTATGGCTTTTATTTTTTTTTTTAGAAACCCCTTTAAAAAGATTTGAACAGACCTGCAGCTGAGTTCTGTGAGCTGTTGGTCCCACAGCTACCCAGATCAACATCTTTTTTGATGCGAGGCACGTGGGCAATAACTGGCTGCAGTAGTGATTTGTCATCCATGTGGCTCATCACAATGTCAACTGCTGGACAGGTGACACTTCACCACTGCATCCAGTGTTTGGCTGCAGTGGTCCCATGCCCCTCATCATAATAGATGTTCATGCGGGGAGACCCAGGACCTGCTGGGCCAGTAGGGCATTGACGTAGTTGGAACCCTTTAGCGGAAATTAGGTAAGTCCGGCCACACTGGTACAGCCACACTGTTTGGTCTTCTGAAAAACGCCAGAAAGGTGAACAACCCCTTTAAGCATTCTCTCGGTTTGGCCAACTGCACAGTTTACATAGTAAAGTTTAGGTCCAGTTTTTGCAACATTTCGTATTTAGACAAAAAAAACAGCAAAAACTGGACCACAATTGGATTGTGTGAACATGAATAATGTTTATGGCTCATGCACATGACTATATTATGGACCCGTGGAGTATTGATCGATAAAGTTCTGTGAACCCATACTGTACCAATATCTGCCTCTGATTTTACATGGGTTACTTATTCCATATGAACGCCAAAAGTGTCATTGTACTCAAGCATGTAGAGTCCCAATTTGTCCATAATATGGACCTGTAATGACTCCTGTGCAGGACATTGCATGTTTCCAGTCTTGAAGATGGCAGAAAAGAAAATCAAGTTTTTTTTTGTTTAATGATTTATTTTGTTTGTCATTTTTACAATCGCTTTTTAAATATTTACTATTGGGGATGTGATACTGCACAAATATCCATTCTCACGCTTTTTTATTTACTTTTACATGTCTGGACGGACGCTCAGTGCATCTTGTTGTATTGGACTATAGGACACACAAGTGGTCGCATCGTCATTATGGATCCAAGACTTGCAGCGGCTTTTTCACATAATGTATTCAATGTATTACATACTTGACCAGATAGGACACCGTATGATGAATGAGACGAGACCTCACAGCTACAAAATGTTAGTCTGCCCTTTGTTCTTTATGATTTCCTCAAAGACTTTTTTTTTTCATGCAAGAACGTCTGGTCACTAGAGGATTGCGAAATAAGGGTAACGTATGAGCTGCTGTCTGTAGAAACTTCTTGCTATGGTTACAGGGCTGTTTTGTATGTAGCAGATCCATAAAGGTTTATGATGATTAATGAATCAAATATTATATTATATGAATAGAATGGTAACGATTCTTGGTTTCAAACAGAAAACAAAAACTGAAATTTAATGTGGATTTTACACTGAAAAAAAAAAGTCAGCAATGTTATATTTTGAAAATGAAAATAGAAATAAAGGCCGTCATTTACTATTCTGAAATATGCCTAAATTAGGCGTATTTCAGGCACAGATGGCAGCGCAACGGTTAGTTGTGCCGCCATCCTGGACTTCGCCCCACTCACACCCGGTCTAAAATTATTTACGTGGAGAATGTTCTACTCCTGGTTTACGTGTAGACAAAGGTCTAAATGTAAGACGGTATGGAAGCTGTCTTACATTTAGAACTGGCGCTGGATGCTACAAAGTTATGGAGAGGCCGGCGCTTCTTCATAATGGCAGATCCACCGCCAGCTTAGGGTTTTATTAAGAACGGCATCTAAAACGTTGGTCTTAATAAATATGCCCCAAAGTCTTTAAAAATACCATAGAGATGGTGTAGATCTATTTATTATTACATGGGCCGACACACAAAAATATAGCTGTAGTCAGGCAGTCCATGATTGATTGTGGGACCAAAGAGCCAAGCACTCAGCTCTGTCGTTCCCATAGAAAGTGAATGATTGGTGGATATCGCAGGACAACTGTATCCTCAGGAAAATGTGGAAAATACACAAAATATTAGTCTATACCATCCATTATCATTTATACCAAAATGTTATCCAAACCCAGTTGTAGACTTGATGGTATTAATGAGACTGTGGCTAGAAATTGATCCTTCGTAAAGATGTTCATCCCTTATCATTGGCTGATCGGATCTTTTATGCTGGCATAAAAATGTTTGCTTGCCTGTCTGCTTGTGCAAGTAGATGTGCTTCTGACATAGTGTAAAATGCCTGGAAAATAAACAATCACAGTAACGATCCTTCATTCCCCATGCATTTCCCATCGGACAATGTGAAGGATCTTTAAATAATTGCTAGTAAACTTTTTTCATCGCTTGTCGCTCTTTATGGTTCCTCGTCAGGCAGTATAGAAGGTTGTTGAGTTTTTTTAATTTACAGATGGCTTCAATGTGCAAACATCGTCCCTGACTACAGTTTAATATGGAGAAGTTATTGACAAGTATTGGCTCATCCACCATCCACCAATTCTCTCTCGAGGGAAGGTTTGCTGCATGCCCATGATTAATGAGAATCCAAGAGTCTGGAAATGTGCAAGGTTTCTGTTGTGAAACCTCCTAAAAACCTAAAAATTTAGTACAGTTCTTTTCTGCACTTTATAGATGGAAGGCATTGACTGAAATTTTAGAAGACAAGAAATGAAGAACTTTCAAAAACACTCAGCATCTTCACATGATCTTAATGTAATTTACACTTATTTTTTGCCAGGTTGTCCAGGATTAGAACAGTATGACCACTTTCTTCCATAAGCAGCACCGCACCTGTCTGATTTCCGGGTGGGCCAATGGCCAGGTGGCCATCAAAGCCCTTCTCTCTGCTGTTGGCCAGCTACATAATGATTTGATGCTCTCTGCATTAATACTAGGAGCATCAAGTATGCATCTGGCCATCTGCCCTCCTAAATGTAATTGTATCACCTGCCTCAGTATGGTGATAGGGAGGTATTTTATGCAGCACTGTGCTATTTGGTTTTGCTGGGGCGGAATTTTGTACTGCACTAGGGTATTGCTGTCCCCACCTACTTCTGCTGTCCCTGCCTGCTTGTGGCTTGTTGCCCCACCATCTTTGAATTTGGACTCTCCTACAACATGGGGCCACTTTAAGTTCCCAGTCCACCCCTGATTCTGTGCGAATCTGCATCAAATCTGAGCATAATCCTTCTCTAGAGAATGTCAATGAGGTTTCTGCAACCCATACACAATTTCATTTCATGGCAATTAAGTGAAATAAAAGTAATGGAAAACCAAAGGTTTAGTAGGTGTCAGAGCTGCACTGGGAGATTGGCGAGGTGAACAATGCTTATTTATTATTTTTTTCTAACCCATTTTGCCTCTTTTCTAATGGCAATATTGACATATAAATTGCATGACAGTGTTTTTTTTGGGGCATTTTTGTTCGCTTTTAAAAACTGCCGGTTAAAAACTGCCTGCCTAAAAAGCCACCCAAAACCACTTGAAACTTTAAGGTGAAATTCATGGTGTGAAAAAAGCCTAAAGGTAATAAATTGCTCACATAGGTTTTCACAGCAATGTAAATCAAATTATTATACAGTGTCTGGTGTGAAAGCTGCTTCTGTCCTGATGCAAATCGACACAGCCTGCACCAGACAGACACTGAACAGTCAGAAGATGCTACGAGAAATGAGCTCAGGAAAACCTGCAGAATTCTGAATACAACTGGATCTGACACTGTTATAAATTTGGAGTTCCACTGCATTCAATGTCTTGTAACGCGGCATAAAATCGAATGCGGTAAATACTCAATATACACTCACCTAAAGAATTATTAGGAACACCATACTAATACGGTGTTGGACCCCCTTTTGCCTTCAGAACTGCCTTAATTCTACGTGGCATTGATTCAACAAGGTGCTGATAGCATTCTTTAGAAATGTTGGCCCATATTGATAGGATAGCATCTTGCAGTTGATGGAGATTTGAGGGATGCACATCCAGGGCACGAAGCTCCCGTTCCACCACATCCCAAAGATGCTCTATTGGGTTGAGATCTGGTGACTGTGGGGGCCATTTTAGTACAGTGAACTCATTGTCATGTTCAAGAAACCAATTTGAAATGATTCGAGCTTTGTGACATGGTGCATTATCCTGCTGGAAGTAGCCATCAGAGGATGAGTACATGGTGGTCATGAAGGGATGGACATGGTAAGAAACAATGCTCAGGTAGCCTGTGGCATTTAAACGATGGCCAATTGGCACTAAGGGGCCTAAAGTGTGCCCAGAAAAAATCCCCCACACCATTACACCACCACCACCACCAGCCTGCACAGTGGTAACAAGGCATGATGGATACATGTTCTAATTCTGTTTGCGCCAAATTCGGACTCTACCATTTGAATGTCTCAACAGAAATCGAGACTCATCAGACCAGGCAACATTTTTCCAGTCTTCAACAGTCTAATTTTGGTGAGCTTGTGCAAATTGTAGGCTCTTTTTCCTATTTGTAGTGGAGATGAGTGGTATCCGGTGGGGTCTTCTGCTGTTGTAGCCCATCCGCCTCAAGGTTGTGCGTGTTGTGGCTTCACAAATGCTTTGCTGCAGACCTCGGTTGTAACGAGTGGTTATTTCAGTCAACGTTGCTCTTCTATCAGCTTGAATCAGTCGGCCCATTCTCCTCTGACCTCTAGCATCAACAAGGCATTTTCGCCCACAGGACTGCCGCATACTGGATGTTTTTCTTTTTTCACACCATACTTTTTAAACCCTAGAAATGGTTGTGCATGGAAATCCCAGTAACTGAGCAGATTGTGAAATACTCAGACCGGCCCGTCTGGCACCAACAACCATGCCACGCTCAAAATTGCTTAAGTCACCTTTCTTTCCCATTCTGACATTCAGTTTGGAGTTCAGGAGATTGTCTTGACCAGGACCACAACCCTACATGCATTGAAGCAACTGCCATGTGATTGGTTGACTAGATAATCACATTAATGAGAAATAGAACAGGTGTTCCTAATAATTCTTTAGGTGAGTGTATATGGCCACACAGACAATTGCATTTGATTTTAGAAAAAAAGCCTTGTGATAAAGTGGATATGACTTGGGGTTACTCATAAGTGCATTAGGTCAGTATTAGAGATGAGCAAATGTCATGCCTTATTTGGTGGTAAAAGCAGAACTGCGTTATGGATTCTGTTACCACGGATCATAACGCAACTCGATAACGGAATGCATAACGGAATGCCTTTAGAGGCATTCCGTTATTCATTCCATCATAATAGAAGTCTATGGCCTGCATAACAGATCCGTCCAGTTTCCATTATGCAGGAGAGGACTCCCCTGCATAACGGAATGGGACAGATCCGTTTTGCAGCCCATAGAATTCTTTTATGACGGAATAAATAACGTAATGCCTCTAAAGGCATTCCGTTATGCATTCCGTTATCGAGTTGCGTTATGATCCGTGGTAACAGAATCCATAATGCAATTCTGCTTTTACCACCAAACGAAGCGTGAACGAATTTCAAAATATGAAATTCACTTATCTCTACTCAGTATTTAAGTGCTTCCGGTCTTCAACCTTTAAACTCTATAGAAGGATCTGGATTCCACTGCAGGGGAAACACCAGGCTACTACCTCTTTAAATAGTCTCTGTTTAGTTGACTGCTGGCCCATAGAGGTCAATAGACACTTGTGCAAACCACCAAGGGGTCATATTAGACTGTAGTCAGGGACAGGGCGAGGTCAGAGCAGGCAGTGTAGGGCCTCCTGCACACGACCGTATGGCTTTTTCAGTGTTTTTTCAGTGTTTTTTGCGGACCCATTGACTTGAATGGAGCCACGGAACGTGATTTGCGGGCAATAATAAGATCTATTATCTATCAATAATAAGATGTTCTATCTTTCGACCTAACAGAAAAATTGAAATATGGAAATGGAATGCATATGGAGTACATTCAGTTTTTTTTTTTGCGGAACCATTGAAATGAATGGTTCCATATACGGACCATATACGGAATGCAAAAAACGACCCGTAACGGAAGAAAAAAACGACAGTGTGCAGGAGGCCTAAGAGCAATCCAAAATAAGTCTGAAGGTCAGGCAAGGAAGCTCAGGTTCAATAAAGAGAAAAAGCTGTGAAGGGTCAGATACAGAGACAAGCCATAGTTGGTACGCAGACGAGTGGGCAGCACAGTGGCCCAGTGATTGGCACTAGCGCCTTGCAGCGCTGGGGTACTAGGTTTGAAACTGACCGAGGATAACATCTGCATGAAGATTGTATGTTCTCCCCGTGGGTTTTCTCCGGGTTCCCCGGATTCCTCCCACACTCCAAAGACATACTGATAGGGACCTTAGATTGTGAGCCCCATTGGGGACAGTTTAATGCTAATGTCTGTAAAGTGCTGCAGAATATGTCAGCGCTACATAAGTGCATTAAATAAATAAATAATTAAATCAAGGCAAATAGCATACCTTAGCAGGAAAGTAGTCTACAAGAACTTATTGCTCAGCCATCCTCCCACAGGGGAATATGCCTGAAATATCCAGGGGCCGATAGTCTTAGGCTAGGGAGGATCAAGATGGCAAAGAGCCAAAAGGAGTATGCTACCTATAGGCGAAGACAGAGTGCAAGCAAGTAGTAGGGCTCAGGTTCATTGAGTGACTGGAGCTGCACACTCCCATGCCCGTCAGGTGGGAAAATAAGAAGCCCAGCAGTCATGTACCACTGGCATGCCTGCAGGATAAGTACTGTAGCAGTTGTACTTGCTGAGATAGAGACAACTGTGAGCGCAATCATAATCCTTTATTTTGAGGGTTACAAATCTGAGATCACATGCTATTTCAATAGAACTCTATGGTTGCCATGAATTCCTTGGTGTCTTGTTCACACTTTCACTAGTTTGGTAAGCAATTTCTAAATTCATATTTCCTTAGCAGATCCAAAACTGTTGGTGGAAATTGGAATACAATACCCATGGTAGAGGCGGACAGCACTCATATAAACCTGAAATGAAGAATGGATATTTGTAGATCTGCTCTGTGATGACCACATGAGAATATGATGTTTCCCTTCTCCTATATATAACAGTGACATGGGATCCACCAAGGGAAGGGGATGCACATGAGCGAGAGTACATCCCAGGGATACAACGTTACCAGCTGTCAACCCTTGTACGTCCTGCACTTCCCAGCAGGCTTTCTGATTAGCATGGCTTTCTATGAATTCTACATTCAAAAGAGCCATGGACAGATTGAAGCATTGTCGACATTTCTTTTAGAAAACCACAAATGTAATTACGGGAAAACATAAGAAGAAACACATTTTTAAATACTGCAGTATACCAGTACTAAACACCCTATATATTAAGATGTAGATTCTGAAGGCTGTAACAAGGTCTTTAGTAAGGTACAAGAGGTGGTTTATATCTTGCTCAGATTGCTCAGAAGGTTGATATACAGTAAAAGGAATCCAGAAGGCTGTTTGGTTTCAGCCAGGTATGGTTTGCTGGAGCTGGTGTATTCAGACTTTGTCTATGGGTTGGATTTTTTCAAATGGAAGATAGGATTGGTAGAAGGACCTACCATTCCATGCCACTCCAGTACAGCTATTCTCCCTAGCCTGAGGTGTACCCAGGTATGGTCACTGGGATTGTTACTGGGTGATAAATAGATGCTTCAGTCCGGGCCAGAGCCTTGAAGCTGGTAGACCTGTCTCCTGTGAAAAGTCTGATCTGCAAAAGCAGTGTCGGACTGGGGTGCCTAGGGCCCACCATTAAAATTTTATTTGGGGGCCTACCGTACAGATACATTCAAATATTACCTGCTCACACAGCAGCAAGATGCTACCAGATTTTTGAATATGGGGGTCCCTCCAGCAATTTTGAGAAGGTAGGTCCTGGGGAGAAGAGTACACTGGCAGCTTTCCTCTATACCTAGAACATATCTCAGCTCTGATCATGTCTATAATAATAAACTGGGGAGTTTCCTAATAATAATCTGTCAAGCTTTTTAGAAATTGGCTGGTTGAGGTGCTGTACATTGAATATATGTATGTAGTGCAGTCTACTGCGTTATGTACCACTTGTGCTAGGGGGTGGGAGACTAAGAGCCCACCTTGCTCAAGAGCCCACCGGAGGATTCACCTGTACCCCTGTGGCCCAGTCCGAGCCTGTCTGCAAGGTATTTGTACCTAGTTGAGGTAGAAACCTCTGTTTAGTTAGCATCCATATGGGACAGGACTTTAATTTAATGTTTTAAGGGGTTGTCCAGACTCAGAGCTAAACCCAGACATATCCCCTTCTTCCCCTACTCAGCTGTTCTGCTGGCTCGCGTAGAGCAAGGGCTTTTTTGTTTACATTTTTACACTCTTAGGCAGAGGCTTCCTCCTAGCAGTGTCCCCGGTGACGTCACTGGCACTGATGGGTGGGCTTTAGCCATTTTACAGGCTAGAGCAGCGCTAAAGCTCACCCATTAGTTCGGTGGCATCACCGGGCTCACTGCTAGGCGGCAGCCTCTGCCTAACAGCCTGATACGTCATCGGACCTCCAGAAAAAGCCCTTTAAATGCTCCAATGCTCATGTCAGAGGGAGGAGTAGGGGAAAAAGGGGATATGTCTGGGTTCAGCTCTGTGTTATTTTGGCTCTGTGCCTTTACCCCAAAGTGCTTGTATAACTTAAATGCCTTGTTTTGTGCTGGATACTAAATAGGCTTAGGTTGGACTTTCAAGACTGCTGAATCCAGTGACGTCTGTCATCACCGGTCCTGTTCACACACAGATAATAGAAAATAAAAGTTGGCCGAAATGGCAGATTTTGACTATTGTTTGAAAATTATATTCAGATAAGCCTTCACCGTGACCGATGCCGAGTTCTGTCTGCCAAAAGCGTGATTTGTCAGGATAGATTTGTCTAAATCTCACTGGGAAAGATTTAGTAATAAAAATGTGCCAGAATTCTGGTTTACATACTGTGCACCACACTTATTAAAGGGAACCTGTCACCTAAAAAACGCTTCCCAAACCACCAGCATTACCTTAAAGTAGCCGGCAGTATGTTCCTAAAGATCCTTTTCTTCCTCCGGCCAGATGCACCAAAATCTTGAAAAACGAACTTTAATCAAACTTTTCCCCCTACCCCCCAAAGGTAGCCCACCCCTTTACGTTTATACCACCTACTAATTGGCTTCCTTTGCACTAGAATTTTATAGTAATTCTGTTACACAATGTAGCACGTTAAGCCACATCCCTTTTCCCCTGGGCCAAGCCCACTTTGCCAAGTGAAGCACAAAAAGTGTCTAGGACGCTTAAAGGGAACCTGTCACCTAAAAAACGCCTCCCAAACCCCCAGCATTACCTTAAAGTAGCCAGCAGTATGTTCCTAAAGATCCTTTTCTTCCTCCGGCCAGATGCACCATAATTTTGAAAAACGAACTTTAATCCCCTGCACGCGCTATGTAACAGCAGAGTTTGAAGTCAAGGGGGCAGCATCCTACTCGATTCAAGCCCCTTCGCTTTTGATTGACAGCCGATAGCTTTCGGCTGTTCAGCAAAGCCGGCCGAGTGTGAGTCAGACGTTCACAGTGCGCGGCTGTCAATCAGAGATGAAGGGGCAGGGAAAGGGGGCGTGGTTATCTTGACTTCAATCGAGGAGGCCGCTGCCCCCTTGACTTCAAACTCTGCTATTACATAGTGCGTGCAGGGGATTAAAGTTAGTTTTTCAAGATTTTGGTGCATCTGGCCGGAGGAAGAAAAGGATCTTTAGGAACATACTGCTGGCTACTTTAAGGTAATGCTGGTGGTTTGGGAGGTGTTTTTTAGGTGACAGGTTCCCTTTAAGTGTCTTAGACACTTTTTGTGCTTCACTTGGCAAAGTGGGCTTGGCCTAGGGGAAAAGGGATGTGGCTTAATGTGCTACATTGTGTAACAGAATTACTATAAAATTCTAGTGCAAAGGAAGCCAATTATTAGGTGGTATAAACGTAAAGGGGTGGGCTACCTTTGGGGGCTAGGGAGAAAATCCCCCTCCCCTGGGAAGAGCTGCAAAGGGAAGCATACTTACCTGTTTCCTAATGCTAGATCCCAGCTCCTTCTCTCCGCATCCTCGGATGCTTGTCTTGGTCAGCTCCTACTGCCACCTGCTCTCCTTTCATCACGTGACCAATTGACATGATGCAAGGGAGGAAGTTGTCACTTAGACTCCTGAGAATCCTTAGTTACTCACTCATAAAGGGGCCATTCAGAAAGCAGGAAAAAAGGTTGATAATCCCTTATAGCCAGATGTTGAATTTGTGACCCAGCTTTCCCAGAAACAGATTTTCTGAAATTGTCTGGAAATAACTTGCAACAAGAGGAAATATTATGCACACCCATTCGCATACACAGAAGATTCAGCATTCATCCTTGTGTCTTGAGGACAGCTGTGTCTTTTTTTCCAAAGCAGCACTTACACAGTTAAATAAAAAAATCACTTCATTTTCCCAACACTCCCACAGCTCTCCTACTCCATACTCTGTGAATGGCAGCTTCTAAAGAGTAACGCACAATATGGGGGTGAATTGTGCAAACTTACATTTTGCTGCAAGCCCACAGTCCTGCAGCATTGACTTCCCCTACATACAGTACATACATAGGGCTCAGAAAGCTTGCAATGGGGGAATGGGGAGGCATCATGCTCCAGTGCATGCAATTACACCTGTTCTCCTGCACTCATGTAGAACAAGCGGCGTACATCATGTAAGTGCATTGTATGTGGAGGAAGACGTTCCTGTTGTGAGCTAGGGCACTGCAGTCTGGAAGCTCAGTGTATATATATGGGGAGTGGAAAGGAGAGAGAGAACAGGAGGAGCTACAGATCCCTGCAGCTGATCACACACATACACATACACTCACATACACCAACACTATCTCCATTCTCCCTAACACTACACTGGCCACAATCATGATGATCCTATCACCTCCCCCAAAAAGAAAAAGGACTGGAACCATCTCACCCTGATCTCACTTCTATGCATTAACATCTTCATCAAGTCTCCAGAGGATCTTACAAAGGACATGAAGCCAAAAGCAGACCCTGAGCTGTGAGGATCATCATTAGTGCTTTTATCCATAACATCCCAGGAAGCTAGGAGTAGGTTGCTTGAAGAGAAGCAACCCACGGTGCTCCATCCTCAGATTATTGCAAGCACAGAACAGTTCTGCTCTGCTGATCTTCAGTTTGGGGGGAGGGAGGACATTGCCTCTGAAATTGCTAGGCTGGACCTTCGCTTGAACTCCTGTGCATTTTGCTCAGTGATACTTTCAATGCGAAGCTTCCTTCCTCGTACCTGACAAGCTAGAAGAAACAATTGGCTATCAGGTTCCTTCATTGTTTTTTCATTATTTTATTCCTTTCGTTTTCTCCTTGCTGCATGCAAACTTCTAGGCAACATCAACCCTGCAGGAGATGCTTTGCTGCAGAACCAAAGCCAAAGGGATCGGGATCTTGGGATGAGATAATGATATCATTTGTATTGTCTTTAAGAAGACAGAAATTGATACAGTAAATCGGTTTGGTATTTTGCTCGATAGGGGATCTTGATGGATGTTCATGGATTATGCGGCTTGTAGCTGAGCGTAGGGACCATCACTTTCTCCGTAATAGAAATCAAAGCTATTGAGAAAAATAAATAAAAAGAAAACCTGGAGAAGGAAGTAAAAAAAGTGACAGATCTGCACATCCACTGAATCTGGCTGTTGTTGCTTTTTTCATATTATGTCTGCACTCCGAAGGAAATTTGGGGACGATTATCAAGTAGTCACCACTTCGTCGAGTGGTTCTGGATTTAATCAAGCTTCCCCCAAAAGGAAAAGACAGAGGTTTGTAGAAAAAAACGGCCGATGTAACGTCCAGCATGGCAACCTGGGGAGTGAGAGCAGCAGATACCTCACTGACCTCTTCACTACTCTGGTGGACCTTAAATGGCGTTGGAATCTTTTCATTTTTATTCTGACTTATACAGTAGCTTGGCTTTTTATGGCATCCATGTGGTGGGTCATTGCCTACATAAGAGGGGATCTCTATAAAGCACATGATGAAAACTACACACCTTGCGTGGCTAACGTCTACAACTTTCCATCAGCCTTTCTCTTCTTCATTGAGACTGAGGCCACCATTGGTTACGGATTCAGGTACATTACTGACAAGTGCCCTGAAGGAATTATCCTCTTCCTTTTCCAGTCCATCCTAGGTTCCATCGTTGATGCCTTTTTGATAGGTTGCATGTTCATAAAGATGTCTCAACCCAAAAAGAGAGCCGAAACTTTAATGTTCAGTGAACATGCAGTCATTTCCATGAGAGATGGCAAGCTCACCCTGATGTTCAGAGTGGGCAACCTTCGAAACAGCCATATGGTATCTGCCCAAATCCGCTGTAAATTACTCAAAGTAAGTATCCATAACTGCATTTTTTGTCTAGAATACTGTGATGTGTCATTTGGGAAAAAAAATAACTGGACACCATTAAATATTGATATTACGGTATGTCCTATGTCCACCATAGCTGTTAGGCTAAGCGTTTGTCGTAAGTAACCACAACACCGATGTCGTAAATAACCACAACATACTAGATGTTAAAGGTTGAGTAGAAATAGATAAGCGGCCTGTATTTCTTGCAAACAAGTACAATATATGAATAATCTAACCTGCACAAAAAACATCACAGTCTGTTCTTATGAGTTTCACACTTGTAATTAAATCTTCTATTTCTGGAAAATATGACCTAAATCTAATTTTTACTGTCTCACGCAGCATCTGAAAGGTAGAATTAAATGTCGTGCTCACTTTCACTAGGTAGATGTGAATTCTGGCCCAGTTTTGTTTATATACAGTATATTGATGATAGTATTTAGAGCAAGCTGTGGGCTGCACAATGCCAGTGTGCTACTCAGAAAGGCCTGATTTTTCTAGGATTCCTCAATTCTAACTGAAATCGAATTGCTTCAAATTTTTTACCAATAATATCTTAATTTTTCCACTGTGAGTAAATTAGACTGAGGTTAGATCAATTTACTTTCTGCTGAAAATGTGGATGGTGCAGGTCGGACGATAGCCTTGTTATCCTGATAATCAAGCAGCCATTTCTAGCTGACCTTTATTTGTACTCCAGTGTTATTAAAGTTGTGCGGTGAAAATTTCCAAGGCAAATTCTTTTATAGACTGGTTTATTATGGAGCTGTCATGGTAACACGATATCCTGATTTCTCAACACCTCAGGGGTTAATGCTGTGTACCACTTTTAGTACACCCCGAGGTTGATTTTCTAATCTAAACTCAGCAGTGAAGACTAAGCTGGTTGCTTATTTATTCACTCATCCATCACTGTTAGACCAACAAATTTATGTTCTCACATAACTTTCTGGCATAATGATCCCCTGGAGTCTCCTTGTTTCTTGGCTGTATTTTGCTAGGTCAGACTACAACAGTATTGATTTGTGGTGCCATCACTTTCATTTATCCTCACCACAATCCATGTTGTTAATTCTGATCATCTCAGTTCAATAGTCAGTCAAGAAAACTGCTAATTCACATTGAATACAAGCTGTAAATGGTAGCATAAGGTCAGTTTCAAGGTGGCTGTATTGGAAATCCAGGTAGATCTCTAGAACACTGTGAGCTTGGGTTACTAGACTTTTTTTTAGGCTGGTATTTGGACTTCCAATGGCTGGAATGGATGCAATGCAGGGTCAAGACCCATAACCCTTAACAATTTGCAAAACAGAACCTCCATCAAACCCTATTTGCTTTAAGTTATTGGAGTAATTGAGGGCTCTTGTATTGGAACTGTAATGCACACACTGAAGAAAGGCTTCATGACCACCACCTGAAATCCATCCAAAAACATTTCACTATTTCATTCCATTTCTTCCAAAACATTGTAGTTGCACAATTACTCGTTACACATTGGGTAAGGCCAAAATACTGTAGACTGTAGAAGCCAGTTAGATGAGTCCTGGAGGCAGATTTGATGTTTTTGAGGACCTGGCCTTAAGAACTTTCATAGACCGATAAGTAAAAAAAACAAAATGTGGGGCATCAGTAGCAATTTTCTCGGTGGGTTGGCTACCGGGATCCTGGAAAATGTCCTCCTCTAGGCTAGAAATAGATGAAAAATTGGGAGAAGAATACACAATGTATGTCAATCAATGTGGCCGACATGTCCTGGGTTCATTATCTCCTAATGCTTCAGGCTCTTCAAGTCTGTGATGCTAGCAGTAGAACTTGCTAGTGCCTTACCCATCCTGCATTCTCTTTAGGGCTGCAGCTAACGATTATTTGAATAATCGATTAGTTTTCAATAATTTCATCGATTAATCGGGAAAAAACACCAAAATGTAAAAAAAAGGGGTTTATATGATTTGACTTTAAAAATTATGTTCAAAGGCCAAATTAAAACAAATTGTGGTTGGCACTGTTATGGAGGATCTTTGGATGACACTGTTATGGGGGATCTGTGGATGCCACTGTTATGAGGGATCTGTGGATGGCACTGTTATGGGGGATCTGTTCATGGCACTGTTATGGGGGATCTGTGGATAGCACTGTTATGGGGGTTCTGTGGATGGCACTGTTATGGGGGATCTGTTCATGGCACTGTTATGGGGGATCTGTGGATAGCACTGTTATGGGGGTTCTGTGGATGGCACTGTTATGGGGGATCTGTTCATGACACTGTTATGGGGGATCTGTGGATGGCACTGTTATGGGGGATCTGTGGATGGCACTGTTATGAGGGATCTGTGGATGGCACTGTTATGAGGGATCTGTTCATGGCACTGTTATGGGGATCTGTGGATGGCACTGTTATGGGGGATCTGTGGATGGCACTGTTATGGAGGGGATCTGTGGATGGCACTGTTATGGAGGGGATCTGTGGATGACACTGTTATGGGGAGGGGGATCTGTGGATGGCACTGTTATGGGGGATCTGTGGATGTCACTGTACTGTTATGGGGATGGGGATCTGTGCATTGTTATCGGGAGGGGAATCTGTGGATGGCACTGTTATGTGGAGGGGGATCTGTGGATGGCACTGTTATGGGGAGGGGGATCTGTGGATGGTACTGTTATGGGTAGGGGGGTCTTTGGATGACACTGTTATGGGGAGGGGGACCTGTGGATGACAATGCTATGGGGGATCTATGGATGACACTATATAGCATCTTATGCTATATGTGTCATCCAAAGATCTCCCCCATAGCTGTGTCATACACAGATCCCCCTCCCCATAACATTGTCATCCACAGATCCCCCTCCCCATAACAGTGCCATACACAGATGCCCTCCATAACAGTGCCATCCACAGATCCCCCTCCCCATAACAGTGCACAGATTCCCCTCCCCATAACAGTGCAATCCACAGATCCCCCATAACAGTGCCATCCACAGATCCCCTCCCGATAACAGTGCACAGATCCCCCTCCCCATAACAGTGCACAGATTCCCCTCCCCATAACCGTGCCATCCACAGATCCCCCATAACAGTGCCATCCACAGATCCCCTCCATAACAGTGCCATCCACAGATCCCCTCCATAACAGTGCCATCCACAGATCCCCTCCATAACAGTGCCATCCACAGATCCTCTCCATAACAGTGCCATCCACAGATCCCCCTCCCCATAACAGCCCTCACAGCAGTATTCCTTAACCGGCAGTAACTTTTACTTTCACTACATCTTTATTACCTTACAATGAAGCTCCAGTAACAGGCAGAGTGGGCGGCGGCGTAACGTCACTCACTCACGTGATGCGCCTGCTCCGCCCACTTTATAAATGAAGCAGGCGGAGCATGCGCGTCACGTGAGTAAGTGACGTTACGCCGCCGCCCGCTCTGTCTGTTGCAGTGATTTAAAGTTCAAGGACCCGCAGGCATAGCGCTTGACCGCCCGCTCCTGTCCGCAAAGCAACGAATCGGACTATTACTCGATAAGGGGATTCGTTGACAACAAATTCCGTTATCGAATATTATCGATAACGTTGATTAATTGTTGCAGCCCTAATTCTCTTAAATGTTTACATCGGTCTGTCTACTTGTACATCTTCTATCTAGTAGCAGTAGTGCAGGATGTTGCACTTGGGAGGACCAATGTAAAAATATATAGAGGTCTCAGCGCTTGTAGAAGTGCCACGGCCACTTCAAGCAGCTGATTAGCAAGGGTTCAGAGAGTTGGACCCCCAATGATCTGATATCGGTGACCTACAGTATCTTGAGGAAAGGCCTTCAGTATTTTGATTGCAACCCCTTTCGATCCTAGCTTTTATCAGGGTTTTCCCAGTGTACAATATTGATGAGCTATCCTCAGTGTAGGTCATCAATATCTGTTTGTGGGGGTCCAACTTACGAAGCTCCCACTGATCAACAGTTTGAAGAGGCCACCATGGCACTCCAGTGAGCGCTGCTGCCTCCTCACTGCATACTAATCACAGTGACATAACTTGTATAGCAGTTCTGCTTGGTATTGTAGCTCAGGCCCATTCACTTGAATGTGACCTAGGAAGAGGCCGCAGCACTCACCCGAGCACCATGGCCTCTTGAAACATCTGTTTAGGATCAGGGAATCGGATCCCTACAGATCAGATATTGATAACCTATCCTGAGGACAGGTCGTCAATATTGTACTCTTGTAAACCCCTTAAACCTTTAAAGTAGGTACATACATTTTTTAACCCAGAGTCACATAGTTTAAATGGAATATTTGAAGAGCTGAATCCTTTAAAGAGGACCCGTCTGCTCTTCTAACATGCCTGTTTTAGTAAATGCTTGGATATGCCTAAAATAACAATGCTAGAACATCTTTTCGTAGAACTGTACATTGTGCCATTCCTCTGTTGTTTCTCCTGGAGATATCTGAATAAATTGACAGCCGGGCGTTATCACTCCGCTTAGTCAAAAAGGTGTTGCCCCTACACCATCTAGCACTGTCAGCACTGATTGGACATCGTTCATGTGTAGGAGCTAACCTCCAACTGCGAATCAATTCATTTTTTTTCAGAAGGAATATCAGAGGAAGAATGCAACGTTTTTAACAAAAGATACTCCAGTATTGTTATTACATTGGGGAATGCAAGTATTTACTAAAACAGATGTATCCGAGGAGGAGACAGATCGTCTTTAGGATTGTTTTTCTTTAGGCACATACAGTCAGTACGCCTTCCCATAGGCTGCACTGGATTCTATATGTACCTTTGCGGTGCATACATCACATCCACAAAACAGACGACGAGCGTTTCATGCTGTGAAGGGCATTCAATTAACATCCTGCAACACTCTGAAAATCTTCACGTCTGTTCTAGAAGCCACCTGTGACACTGATTTTTTAACCCTTTTAGTCACCCCCGATTTCTTCCGGGAAATGGACAGGGTTGATGTGAGTTCAGGCTTTACTACCGCATCGAAGTAAATTAACAATCAGAGCGACGCTCGCTAGATTTAGCCCTTATCTAGAGTTTATTTTTAGTATTATATAAGGTTCACTGTGCACATTATGGTTGAAAGATGATCTGTGCCTTCGAGGGTAATCTTAAATGAGAAGCAAAGTGGCAGAGGAGGTTGAAGTGCGGTGCACAATGGGAAAAATAGGGTGCCGATTTTTTGAGATGTTGATTGGCCGGTTGCTAAATGTTTTGTCACTTGAGGCTTTTTTCTTTTCTCTTCAAGGTTTTGCAAATAAGCATTTCCTAAATGTGTGCATTCCCTGAGTGCTTAATATGCGAGTCAACACACAAATAAATCATTAAGTGCTTGTATGCCAGTTCACTTCTTAAGAGCAGTAAGCCCTTTTCATTATCTGCATGGGGAGGGAGCACAATTAGTAAAGCTTTCGAGAACCATGCTGTCCATTCACGTTTCAATGTGCAAGGCTTGCTTAATTATAAAATGAAGGAAGAGAGGTCTTCTGACGATCATATTACATGTCTCGGATGATTGAGGACAAGCTTGCCTCTGTTACATTAAAGGAGCTGCCTCCTCCCTCCCAACCTAGCTGGACCATTGAAGAGATCTATACTTGACAGCTCCCAGCTCCCTGGATCCCAGGCTGCCTTCACCGGACGTCTAGTTCTGGTCTGTCAACTAATGCACTAACAGAGTCACATATGACACGGCCAATGGCTGGCCTCAGCGGTGACATGTCCCAAGCGGCACGCGACCCAACAGTGATTTGCCGCTTGGGGACACGTCATCTCTGAGGTTGGTCATCGGCTGCAGCAGCACACTTGACCACATTATAGGCATGGTCCAGTGAAGACATCTTGGGAGCCATAGAGTGGCGTGGATCAGGTGTGTGTGGGAAGGGGGTTTAAAAAAGGTCTAGGACAACCCTTTTAAGAGGGTTCTTGATGAACACTCTTGTCACAAATCTCATGTTTCTCAGGTCTAATAGATTAGCATTTGGAATAGATGCTTGTAGAGACTGTGCAACTAGCCCTAATGAGCCAGTGCAGAGGATGGGAGTGGTAGTGGTCATGATGTGATGTTGTGCGATGATGTGCTGCCTCAGTCCATTGCTTGCTGGTGACTGGTGCATTAGAAAGGTGATTTAAAGACTCAGGCCAGAAGTAAAAGAATAAAAGTTTCTCAGTGCAAAATATAACATTCAGCAGTAGTGCAATTTCTATCCCCAGATGATGAGGTATGGTGGCTGGTAAATTAGCTGATAGTATGCTATCTTGATGATGACTGTCTCAAAATTCTCGCTAACAGATGTGTGCTGGTACTTGTGCCTGTGTAATGCAGGCTTTGAGTTGTTCTGGCCTGGATGCTATCTAGGTGATGGGTGTCTGAACCATAGTCCATCATCTGCAGCAGGGTCTATAAAGCTGTGGTTTGCTGGTCACTCTGCTGACTAAGAACACTGTAGCTTTCAAGAAAGCCGTCACTTGAGATTCTTCACTCTGTCTCTGAAGAAGAATATAGTGCTGGTCCCTAAGACCCTTCAGTTAGGAGCTCAAGACTGTGCTTCCTCACTGCACAATATCTAAGCTAGAACTCCTTCTCCTGGCAGGTAACAGGACCATCCTACTCCTATTAAGAGGGCAGTGGTTAACCCTGTCCCTACCAATTATACTTTGTCATGCTTGATGTACATACATAACATAATAAACCACAACATAACTAAAAACTGAAGATACTTCCAGGTCTGGAGTATTGCAATTGCACCTTTGTTTATTAAACACAAGTACTTGTTTTGGGTTTTGGATCAATTTAGTTTGGTAACTAGAAGAGAAAAAAAAGGTCAAATTTGCATTGGATAGAGGTCTGTGCAATACTCTCCCCATATGGTCATTGAGTGCACAGATTACCACAAAGTGCCTCATTGGCAGACTGGGAACTTAAAGTGGCCCTGGAAAAAAATAAACTAAAAGTGGCCCTATGTTGTAGGCAGGTCCAAATTTACAGAAGGCGGGGCAACACATGTAGACAGGAACAACAGAAGTAGGAGGGCCAGCAATACTGTAGTGCATCACAAAATACCACCCCAGCAGTCATGTCAGGATAGGGAATAGGACCTCTTTTATAGGTGCTATAAAGCCACCACCCCATCAGAAAAACTGTCCCTTTACCAGTGGAATAAAAGTCTGAGATCTATGTACATTACCACAGTGCCTTCCATCCCTTGGTTCAAGCATGTGTCTTCCTAGCTTGGGAGTCATCCTCCATAACTACTTTGTTACAGGAGCCTTCCTGCCTTGTTCTCTCTCAGGCCCCTATTATGTTACACAGCATGCCCTCATTTAAACAGACTGCTAAATTAAGGCTGAGGGTTCATAGTACCCCAGATTTGGGGGTATCTGCAATTATGCTATGTGATTATGTTTCTGCCATGTTCACCAGCATCGGAGTAATGGTTGGCAGGAACAGGGCTAACGACCCTGTTCATCCCCTCTTGGTAGGAGTGGACTGGTCCTGCTTCCTGCCAGGAGGGGGATTTCAAGTCCAGACAGAGAAGAGAAAGCACGCACATGTTAGAGTTCCTACTGCAAGGGAACGTGTCCTGCTCTCCCGCAAGACCATGACTCCAGGAAGAGTATCAGAATCACAAACACACTTCCAAAAAAAGCCTCAGTCTACAAAGACAAAAGACAGCAGAGTGATCAGCAAAATCTCAATTTTACAGACTCTGCTGCAGGTGAGGGGCTGCAGCTCAAACACCCATCCCCCAGACTTCTTCCAGGCCAGTAAAACAACAGGCCTGTATCATACAGTGGACACCTATATCCACAGGTGCCTGCACGTGACATTAAATTGTCACCTAACCAGCCACCATACCTCCTCATCTGGTGCTAGAGACTGCACTACTTCTGCTGGATGTACCACAAGTTATTGAGAGACTATTATACTTTTACTTTCCTGCTTCTTCAAACGACCTTTATACTGCACTGATCCCCAGGGAGCAAGTAACTGAGGGAGTATACTGTGACATATATAACATCTTATCAGGGCCACTACCACTCCCATCGTCTGCTCTGCACCAACTCCTCGTGGGCTTGCTGCAGGTGGAAGTTGGAGGGGTTATTAATAATTTAGTATGCAAACGCCAGGATTTGATCCCTCTCGGGACTTATAATCCCATGGTGGGATCATGTGAAGATTCAGTCAGAGCAACTGAAAGGAGTCTGTGGATGGGAGATCATTTTGCACCAGATTTATTGTGCATGGTGTGATTACAGCCTAATGATCCTGATACCCTATGTACTAAAATAAGGAGCTGCAGTATACAGAATCTATCATTAGAGTCATTTATGTGTGCGCCTTGTACAACCATCTTCCCCTGGCTGTCATTACTTCTTAATATAACATGGACACAAATGGCAGAGCTGTGGAAATCCGTGTGAGCGAGGCTTTACTTACTCCATACTGAAATAGTCCTATTAGGCCAGGTTGGAGTATTTAAGTCAGATATAGTACATATTCTTCAAAAGGAGACACATTTTTCACAGATCCATTTACAAAAATGCTTTGTGCACAAAGCAAACCGGTTCTGCTTTCACTGTAGTGCCATGATCTGTTTTCCAGGGGTAACACACTGTTGCCAGTCTTTCTTATACAGGAGGAATAACGGCATAGCTATAAAAAAACAAAACAAAACAACAGACGTTCCTAAATTGTTATTTTATCAGGATTGCAAGTATTTACTAAGGCTACTTTCACACTTGCGTTCGGGGCTCCGCTTGTGAGTTCCGTTTGAAGGCTCTCACAAGCGGCCCCGAACGCATCCGTCCAGCCCTAATGCATTCTGAGTGGATGCGGATCCGCTCAGAATGCATCAGTCTGGCGGCGTTCAGCCTCCGCTCCGCTCAGCAGGCGGACATTCGGGTGTCCGCCTGGCCATGCGGAGGCAAACGGATCCGTCCAGACTTACAATGTAAGTCAATGGGGACGGATCCGTTTGAATTTGACACTATATGGCTCAATTTTCAAACGGATCCGTCCCCTATTGACTTTCAATGTAAAGTCTGGACGGATCCGTCTGAAGCTACTTTCACACTTAGAATTTTTTCTACAATATAATGCAGACGGATCCGTTCTGAACGGATCCCATCGTCTGCATTATATGAGCGGATCCGTCTGGGCGGATCCGCTCTGAACGCAAGTGTGAAAGTAGCCTAAGACAGTCATATCATGAGAGCCAGCAGGAAAAGCTGATGTATTTAATCAGTGCAGGATCTTAGGGGGTGGTGCAAAACTCCGCCCATGAGGTCAAGAACTTCCCCTGAGGTTCTGCACTAAGCATGGCACACTGTATCAGTTTTTCTTGGAACATTCTATTAGATGAGACGTCTTCTGTGACTTATCTATCTTATCTGTGACTGATCTAATAATCCAGAATATTGTCTACCGCCTCTTAGGTACCAAAAAGTGATTTTAAAAGAATATATTTACAGTTTTCTTATAATGTTTTATTATGGAGTATGATATAATTTAGTCCCCCAAAACCTGTACAGCAGCAAAATTTAGTGACAGTGTTATATTCTCCATTATATTATAGGAGAATTGAATAAATTTCGCTGTGGGCTCATTAATGATTCTGTTTGTAGGTTCTTGCACAGTCTCCGGCTACTTATCTGCAGAACATCATTTGTATGACACCACATCTAGAATTCAATAATAGTGTCTTTCATGAGTTATGATGACGGGAGATATGTAAAGTTTTAACAACCTGGTAAGATTTTAGAAATGGTTCCCACCCCAGTATTTTATTACAGAGGCTGTGAATCACCAGCTATCTATACGATAGGGGGAATTCTGCATATCATAGGAAGAGCAATCTATTCTGCTTAATGCTCAGAATGATCTGTAAGAGGGAGAATTGGCTATGGTTGGTTTTATAGTCAGTGGAGGTTTCTGCATTAAATACAGAGTTTTACAACCTCCAGGCGGAGTATTCCTCTGAAGGAATTGAATTGAACCTTTGTAATGAAAATACATTAGTTTGTCCTTTGTTTTTTTATCTTCCTGGGGACGCTGTATTAGCAAACACTGGACGCATTGGAAAGGAGGGGGGGGGGGGGGGGTTGGACACAACTAGCCAAGACCCCAGTTTGCTAAATATTCCTCTCCTTCCCCAAGGACACGAACCTAGCTCTGTAGGAGACTGAAAGCATAACAAAAAATGTGCATTATGTAAAAAATTCTGTATATATGTATTTTTTCAAACAGAGTGTTGTTTGCATATTTCATATTATTTGGTGGTGTTGTTGCTGTATGTAGCAGAATTATATTGTCACTAAACAGAAGTATAGTAATATTATATGAGCACTGTTTGGTAGTATTACATAAACTGCATATGGCAAAATTATAGTGTTACTAAACAGAAGTATTGCGGCATTATTTGGACACTAGTGGTATTATATTGTCTGTAGGTTCCAGAATTACATTGTCACTAAACAGAAATATTGTGCTATATGAGCACTGCTTGGTGGTATTATGTGTGCTGTATATAGCAGAATTACACAAAACTAAAGTATTGTGGTATTTTTGGGGGACTCTTTGGTGGTTTTATGTGCGTTGCATATAGTATATTGTCACTAAACAAAGTATTGTGGTGTTATTTGGAGACGGCCTGTTGATATTATGTGGACTTTATATGGCTGAATTATATTTTAATGAAACAGAAGTATTGTGGTATTATTAGGGCACTTTCTTGTAGTAATATGTGAGCTGCATATGGCACAATTACATTTATCACTATACAGAACCATTATGCTATTATGTTGCCCCTGTTTGATGGTATTATTAGGTTGTATACTTCAGAATTATATTGTAGCTAAACAATAGTATTATGGTATTATTTGGTCATTATTTAGTGTTATAATGTGGGCATGTGTATGTTGCAGGATTATATATTATCACTATAAGACGGTATTATGCCATCATTTTGTAAGAAAGAGGGTGTAACGGAACACCTGGCACCCCGACTGAGTGCCTCCGTTGCTAGATGCTCCTAGTGCTTTCCGAGGACTCCAAGCACTCCACTTGACACCGTACGCACTGCAGACCCCACGAACCGCCGTAGCTTGGTTGGGGTCTCACCGTCCTCCACCCACGCTGGACCTACGACAAGGCTCCAGGCTCCAGTGGGGGAACCTCTCCTACAGCCAGAGAGCAGGAACAGCTCTTACTAGGAGCATCTATCGACGGAGGTACCCGGTCGGGGTGCCAGGTGATCCGTTACATTGGTGGCAAGCAGTGGGATGGCGTCCTAGTGTGAGGAGAAGCAGCTCGGAGACACCGTTCGTGGAGTACAGGGAGTGCAGAATTATTAGGCAAGTTGTATTTTTGAGGATTAATTTTATTATTCAACAACAACCATGTTCTCAATGAACCCAAAAAACTCATTAATATCAAAGCTGAATATTTTTGGAAGTAGTTTTTAGTTTTAGCTATTTTAGGGGGATATCTGTGTGTGCAGGTGACTATTACTGTACATAATTATTAGGCAACTTAACAAAAAACAAATATATACCCATTTCAATTATTTATTTTTACCAGTGACATCTCAACATTCACAAATATACATTTCTGACATTCAAAAACAAAACAAAAACAAATCAGTGACCAATATAGCCACCTTTCTTTGCAAGGACACTCAAAAGCCTGCCATCCATGGATTCTGTCAGTGTTTTGATTTGTTCACCATCAAAATTGCGTCAGCAACCACAGCCTCCCAGACACTGTTCAGAGAGGTGGACTGTTTTCCCTCCTTGTAAATCTCACATTTGATGATGGACCACAGGTTCTCAATGGGGTTCAGATCAGGTGAACAAGGAGGCCATGTCATTAGATTTTCCTCTTTTATACCCTTTCTTGCCAGCCACGTTGTGGAGTACTTGGACGCGTGTGATGGAGCATTGTCCTGCATGAAAATCATGTTTTTCTTACCTTGCAGACTTCTTCCTGTACCACTGCTTGAAGAAGGTGTCTTCCAGAAACTGGCAGTAGGACTGGGAGTTGAGCTTGACTCCATCCTCAACCCAAAAAGGCCCCACAAGCTCATCTTTGATGATACCAGCCCAAACCAGTACTCCACCTCCACCTTGCTGGCGTCTGAGTCGGACTGGAGCTCTCTGCCCTTTACCAATCAAGCCATCTGGCCCATCAAGACTCACTCTCATTTCATAAGTCCATAAAACCTTAGAAAAATCAGTCTTGAGATATTTCTTGGCCCAGTCTTGATGTTTCAGCTTGAGTGTCTTGTTCAGTGGTGGTCGTCTTTCAGCCTTTCTTACCTTGGCCATGTCTCTGAGTATTGCACACCTTGTGCTTTTGGGCACTCCAGTGATGTTGCAGCTCTGAAATATGGCCAAACTGGTGGCAAGTGGCATCTTGGCAGCTGCACGCTTGACTTTTCTCAGTTCATGGGCAGTTATTTTGCACCTTGGTTTTTCCACACGCTTCTTGCGACACTGTTGACTATTTTGAATGAAACGCTTGATTGTTCGATGATAACGCTTCAGAAGCTTTGCAATTTTAAGAGTGCTGCATCCCTCTGCAAGATATCTCACTATTTTTGACTTTTCTGAGCCTGTCAAGTCCTTCTTTTGACCCATTTTGCCAAAGGAAAGGAAGTTGCCTAATAATTATGCACACCTGATATAGGGTGTTGATGTCATTAGACCACACCCCTTCTCATTACAGAGATGCACATCACCTAATATGCTTAATTGGTAGTAGGCTTTCGAGCCTATACAGCTTGGAGTAAGACAACATGCATAAAGAGGATGATGTGGTCAAAATACTCATTTGCCTAATAATTCTGCACGTAGTGTATATTGAGGGCAACGCTAGTATCCGTACAGCGCCCCTGGCTACAGCAGGATGGAATCGGCTAGTCTTCGAACAGCGTTCCACTACGAGGAGGATGATGACCCGGACTGGAGGGATGCAGTCCGGAAAGGCGTCTGGCACGAGGCCCTGGAAGATGTACAGCGTCGGCGGGGCGAGTGTCTCCCCAGTGAGGAGCAGCAGTTGCGGATGCGAGTGGCCCTACGAATGCCCCTTCTGGGAGAGGAGCCCCTGAATGAGTGGGTGACAGAACTGGAGAGCCTGGTATGGAAGGAGCTTTGGCTAGATGACGCCTACCAGGCACTCTGGTGGTATGTGATTCGGCACTCCCCCGGGATGGCTGAGCACGACAGACCCGAGGGTGAGGATTATGATGGCCCTGGCCTGTTGTTTGAGGCCTTCGCAGAACCGGAGTTCGGAGATGCTGGAGGGTCCCGGTTCTGGGATATCTATGACCACAGGGAGGCTATGCATGATTGGGCTACAGCGAGAGAGGTGAGACAAGACCTAGCATCTCTAGTGACAAAGGAGTGGGAGCTGGAGCAGGATTACCAATACCTCTTCAGCTCAATTCGGTCCCAATATACACTGCCAGAGAGCTGGGTGGCAGCCCCAGACCTACAACCCTACAGCTGGGAAGACCCGACTGAAGTATCCCCTGCTTCAGTACCAGCTACAGAGGTAGGGGTCCTCACAGACTGGTCCTGGGAGGACCCACAGATGGCAGGTGGAGATGGGACCGAGGTCTCTCTACCGGCCCTACAGGGATGCTGGGCCGCCTGCCCAGATCTCCAGCGGCAGTGCATATCACAGGGAGAGGAGACAACCGGTCTCTCTCCCCAGCGGCAACCTGAGTTCCAGGGGGAGGAGATGCGGGGTCCCTCTGCCTTACAGCAACCAGAGTCCTGGGGAGGAGAGGCAACCGGCCTCACCTTCCACCAGCAGCCGGAGATACCGGGAAAAGGGGAACACAAGCCCCTCTGCAGGGATGCTGGACAGTCGGTCCAGATCCCCATCCATCTCCGCAGGGATACCAGGAGGAGGAGGTAAGCGAGCCCTCCCCTTCCCAGCTACTTCCCAACAGAGTTCTGGGGGCAGGGGATGAGCCTGCCCTACCCACTGATCCCTTCCCAGCGGAAGAGCTGGCATCAGGGCAGAGCGCAGTCGGCCTCTGCCCTCCTCTATCCTCTTCTCCAGAGGCTGACTTTCCACAGGCTACCCCAGCGGAAGTGCTGGCATCTGGGCAGAGTGCAGTCGGCCTCTGCCCTCCCCTATCCTCTTCTCCAGAGCCGGACTCCCCACCGGCTACCCCAGCGGAAGAGCTGGCATCTGGGCAGAGCGCAGTTGGCCTCTGCCCTCCCCTAGCCTCTTCTTCAGAGCCGGACTCCCCACAAGCGATCCCAGCGGAAGAGCTGGCATCTGGGCAGAGCGCAGTCGGCCTCTGCCCTCCCCTATCCTCTTCTCCAGAGCCGGACTTCCCACAGGCTACCCCAGCGGAAGAGCTGGCATCTGGGCAGAGCGCAGTCGGCCTCTGCCCTCCCCTATCCTCTTCTTCAGAGCCGGACTCCCCACAAGCGACCCCAGCGGAAGAGCTGGCATCTGGGCAGAGCGCAGTCGGCCTCTGCCCACCAAGTACCTACAGCTCCAAGCTGGAGAACCACAAGGCAGCAAGGAGTCGCAGATGCCCACTCAACAGCTGGGGACATACAGAACAGAGCCAGGCCCCAAAATTCAACAGGTCCAGTATGGGGTTGTGGTTGGACTGCCAGACTAACTCAGGTACTGACCGTGAGGTCAGGTATCTGGTTAGTCTTCCCTGGGAGGGGGAGATGTGTGACGAAACCAACCTCGCCACTGTGTTTTGGAGGGGGCTGGTTGCCAGCCTCCTGCCTCAGGATTATGGCCCATACTAACTTTAAAGAAGACAGGCCAGCCGCACAGCTTAAATCTGTCTTTGGAATTGTATTTTGTTATGTGAGGGTACCCAGATGGCTAGTTTAATTGTATTCGTGTGGTCTGAGTGCCATTCACCTAATGATATGCACTCAGACTTGAGCTATCTGGGAATATGTTAAATGTCTGTGGTTGCTGGGAGGGTGTGACATTGTGTGTTTAAATGGTGATGTCTGTCCTGTTGTCCCCACATGTGTATTGGCGATCTCCCCTTTGTCCTGAGAGATAATTGGATTATCCCTCGGTTGTTTCTGGGGCAGAGAGGAGGAAACCATGATGCATTGTGGGGATGTGTTGTATCTGTTCGGTGTGTCGCAGTCTCCATTCTGGTCCCCTGGGGGCGTGTCCACCAGATGGGGACCTGCATAAATACGGGCGGGTAGCCCTCAATAAAGTGTTCCTGTTTTATCCTTCATCATGTTGAGACTGGTGTTTGGATAACTGATCAAACTGGGGGATTGCTATACGCTGACGATTTGCTATACTCCCCTGGCATAACTACTAGCTCTTGTAAGAGCTGTTCCTGCTCTCTGGCTGTAGGAGAGGTTCACCCACTGGAGCCTGGAGCCTTGTCGTAGGTCCAGCGTGGGTGGAGGACGGTGAGACCCCAACCAAGCTGCGGCGGTTCGTGGGGTCTGCAGTGCGTACGGTGTCAAGTGGAGTGCTTGGAGTCCTCGGAAAGCACTAGGAGCATCTATCGACGGAGGTACCCGGTCGGGGTGCCAGGTGATCCGTTACAGAGGGTTTTGCAGAGAGCCCTATTTATCTAACATATAAAGCTGAGTGTATGTGTGTGTGTATGTATGTCCGCTAAAGGAATCCGCATTGTCGCATTTACAATTAAAAAATTTGGCACACGGGTACATCAGGTGTCCGGGAAGGTTTTAGACCAAGTCTCCGCTCTCTAGGACATACCGTTCCTGAGATATTCCTAAAAAATGCATTAGCCAATAGAAGCCTGGTCACATGACCCTTATCAGCCAATAAAAGCTCTCAGGCCTTTAGTCTGTGGTGGGGGGTTAGTGTTAAGGAGGCGGGGCTGTGGAGGTCACTGTTAAAGGGCGGGGCTGTAGATGTCACTGTTATAGTGGATACGTCGATATCTTTTAACGACACACAAACATTAAATGAAATAGATTAAATATACCCGTGCGAAGCCGGGTCCTTCAGCTAGTATACTGTATAGCTGACATGTCTGTCTGGCTAGTTTGGATCTTACCTTGTACATTACCTTTTTTTTGAAGGTGCGTCCATATGGTAAACTAGAGCATAAGTTATATTACAAGCATCTAGTGCTTGACTACCACTAGCATACGATGCTGAAATAATATTGGCAGATTGTTGCCTAAGTGCTGCCTAATCAATAAAATAGACCATATTGCCAAGGATTTGACACTAAACTTCAGCTGAATATGATGTACTACATGAATTATCATCCATGACTGAGCTTAAAACAATTGCTGAGGGACCTTATGTATTGAAGAAGTTGTCAGGTATTAGAAAAAATATTTTCTAGAGACAGCACCACTGTGGTCTAGTGGCTGTGAACGATATTGCAGTGTATCCATAGTCAGGAGAATGAGGCTGTTATAGCAGAGCATTGGTCTGCTGCATGTAGCATACAGTACGTGTCATAATATATAATAAGTGGCCATATAAACCCTTAGGAAAGACGTAGCTGTTTTTTGTGTTTTATGTTTTTACATAAAAATCCGGCGCGGCACATGAATTGTTTGAGTGCAGGAAGAAGTGATTGGTGAGGGGGTGGCTGCTCATAAACTTAAACACTTCTTCCATTTTAATTCCGCTCTTCGATTATGACTAATATAAAATCATATTGTCGTTTTCTGTACAATAGTCACTTTCTGTCATCCGAAAACGTAATTACCATATGGGAACACATATGTTTATACACATTGTAACAGGTCCAAGTCCATACTGTTATGTTTCCCACACTTTTCCCTGTATAACTATAAATATATTGTGAATATTTTGTACAACCATTTATGTGGTGGGTGATTGGATGAGCTCTGGAGCTCCCCCTAGTGGTGGCTGTACGCCTACTGTCTGTGCAGGGGATTTGGAGCTATGTATCTTAAAAACACAATATTGATAGCTATAAATATATATTGAGAAATTGATCAGCACAGAATTTTAGATTGAAACCACATGATGATTGAGAGGCACTTTAAGTTATACATGTTCCTCGTTAGGTGCTTCCTTATCAGTGGCAGATTAAGTGCATGATAGGCCGGGGCTGTCTACCCAACTTGGGCCCCTCCCTCCATTTTAGTTAAAAAATGTTTCTGTATGGAGAGGCTGCAGTGCTTCGTGAGTGCCACAGTCTCTTCCTAGGCCATATGACATCACATTCATCGTTCACATGGTCCAGATGCAACTCTGTCCCATCTGAGTGATTGGGGCTGAGCTGCAATACCAAGCAAAGCCACTAACACATGGACAGCGCTGTGCTTGGTAAGGAGCAAAGTGGCTGCGGCGCTCACTGGAACATCGCGGTCTCCTCAAACAGCGGATTGGCAGTGGTGCCAGGAATCATACCCCCATCATCTCATGATGTTACCTGCAGCCCTATGTAACACCCCACATAACACAGTGAATTATTGTGTTATGTGGGGTGCTACAGGGGACTGCAGGGAACATCTACTACGTTATCTGTACACAGAAAGTTATCACTGTTATCTGGGCTGTTACAAATTTGCCAAATTTAAAATACATACGATTATAATAAAAAAGACTTGGAAAAGAATACAGCACCACATACCTCTTAGATCCAGGGACATCTCCTGTCATGTAGACCTTCTCTTTCCTCTTCTCCTCCGTTTGACCCAGACCACCATTACAAATTCTTTTAGCCACATCTCGTCTCTGCAGAGTTTGTTACACAGACATGTTAGATTTCTAAATTTTTCCATCAACCTCCCCATCCTGGTGTCCCAACAATGTCATCCTGCTGCCACTCCCCAATGTCCCAGGTTCTATACCGCTGAAAAAATAGTGACCCCAGTAGACATGATGGGGGTCATTTATCAAACTGGTATAAAGTAAAACTGGCTTAGTTGCCCATAGCAGCCAATCATATTCCACCTTTCATTGTCCAAAGGAGCTGTCAAAAATAAAAGGTAAGATCTGATTGGTTTCTATAGGCAACTAAGAAAAAAAGTCACAGAAAAAACTAAGATAAAAACATCCTGCACGATATGATAGATAAATGTGTGGATGTCCCTGGCCACATTCATGAAAAAATTACAGAAAAAAGATAATAATGCACCTAATAATATAAATGACACTTAGCCAATATATTTTGATCAAAACACGTCTGAGCCTGCCTACCAAGCGCCAAGGTGGGCTCAGGTCAGGCGGGTCCTAAGCCATTGGGCTTCTATGTTCAGGAGCGCAGACGCCGCACATATGGTGTGCTGCTCCTAGTCACCTCCATGTGCATCAAGCAACCAATGGGAGGAGGAGCAAGCACACCCATATGTACCACCTAATCAAGGCGCTCTATTGGATAGGAAGGGAAAAAGAGCAAAGGAATGCTACACCCAAGATAAAATAGGAGCACATTCACACTTGAAGGTGCCACTCCATCAAGCATATACTACAGAAACATCTGTAGTATAAAGAAAAAACTAAGATAAAAACATCCTGCACGATATGATAGATAAATGTGCGGATGTCCCTGGCCACACTCATGAAAAAAATTACAGAAAAAAGATAATAATGCACTTACCGGTAATAATATAGATGCAAGGATTATATATGGACCAATGTGCGGCGTCTGCGCTCCTGAGCATAGAAGCCCAATGGCTTAGCTAGGTTTAGCGTAGGACCCGCCTGACCTGAGACCACCTTGGCGCTTGGTAGGCGGGCTCAGATGTGTTTTGATCAAAATATATTGGCTAAGTGTCTCAGATTTTATTACATCAGAGTGAGGGGTTGGTCCATATATAATGCTTGCATTTATATTATTAAGTGCATTATTATCTTTTTTCTGTAATTTTTTCCCAAAGATCCCTATAGTGTCTACAGCAATTATAATGTCCCCTTGAGTGCCCCCAGTAATAATAACACCCTATATTGTGCTCCAGGTAATAATGCCTGAATAGTTTCCCCAAAAATAATGTCCCCTAATATGTCCTGTAAAAGAAAGGCCCCTACAGTGCCTCCCCAATAGCAACGTGCCCCACACCCATTGTAATTTCCCCCACACTGACCACATATATTAATTTCCCTCACACTGTCCCTATATATTAATATTCCCCGCACTACCCCATATAGTAATTTCCACCACACTGCCCCATATAGCAATTTCCCTCACACTGCCCCCATATAGTTGTTTGCCCTCACAAAGTAATTTTCACCCCACACTGTCCCCATGAAGTAATTTGCCCCACACTGCCCCATGAAGTAATTTGCCCCCAAACTGCCCCAATGAAGTAATTTGCCCCCACACTGGTCCCATTAAGTAATTTCCCCCTATACTGCACCATTAAGTAATTTGCTTCCACACTGCCCCCATTGAGTAATTTGCCCCACACTGCTCCATATTAAGTAATTTGCCCCATGTAATCATTTGCCCCCACTGTCCCTGCAGTAATATGACCCCAAAGTTGGCACACACACGAAAAAAAAACTAAAAACTAAAGGCTAATACTTACATGTGTCCATGATGGGGAGGCAGGCGCGCGTACATCAAAGCCCTGCGCCCCGACACAGGCGCGCAATGACATCATCGCACGTGATGATGCCTGCGCCAGGATTTTGCTACCACATAGGTTTCAGGCTTACTAGGCCTAAAGCCTACGGCAGTGATAGGCAGCGGGGCAGGGAACTATGTGCTCCCATGCCCAGCCGCAGTATGTAAGTCCCTATTATAATCCGTCACTGTTCCTTATGTTTCCTATGACACAAATAATTATATGCTGCACAGGCCGTGTTTAGCTAGCAGCAATTTCTGGTTTAGCAACATTATTACAGCAGGAAATAAGCTTTAGACAGCTGTCGCCCAACAGATGCTCCTCCCGACCTCCCTGTACACATGCACACTCGGCTCTTCTGGGAATGTCTTTGAAAATTATGGACATCCCTTGCAAATTTGTCACTATTAGCAACTATGCTACTTATGGCAATACTACCTGCTGCTCCAGCCCTGTCAGTCTTGTTTTCCCTGTCCGGTTATTCTTCGCATTACTGCAGCATTAAAGGGGTTATGCCAGGTTTACAAGTCAGGCTACTTTCACACTGGCGTTTCTGGGTCCGCTTGTGAGATCCGTTCAGGATGTGCAGGAGTAGAAAAACACAGCTGTTTTCTTCCACAACAGCTCCACACCTGTCCATAGGTCGTGTCTGGCATCTAAAAACAATTGAAACAAATAGAGCTGAGTGACACATAGTATATATAATAATAATAAAATGTATATAGCACCACAATATTCCGCAGCCCTTTACAAGTTCATAGGGTTCATATACAAGCGATACAATTTTTGAAGAAAGCAGCCATGTTTTTCTAATCTAGCACAATGCCTTTAAAATATTATTATTGTTTTTTTGTTATTTTATGCCAGCATTTTTATTAATTTTTTTGCTAGGATAGAAAAGCCCCATAATGTTTAAGAATTGCAGCCTTTATATTTGATCTTAGGGTACTTTCACACTTGCGGCAGAGGATTTCGTCGCCGGAACTGCCTGCCGGATCTGTCAAAACTCATGCAAACTGATGGCATTTGTTAGACGGATTAGGATCCTGATCCGTCTGACAAATGCATTGAAATGCCGGATCCGTCTCTCCTGGTGCCATCTGGAAAAACGGATCTGGCATATATTTTTTTCACTATTTTTGCAGACCGATATGCCGGATCTGTTTTGACGGAACACTCGGTGCCAGATCTGGCATTAATGCATGGCAATGGGAAAAAATGCCAGATCCAGCATTCCGGCAAGCGTTCCGGAATTGTGGACGGAGATAAAACCGTAGCATGCTGCGGTATTATCTTTTGCCTGATCAGTCAAAAAGACTGAACTGAAGACATCCGGATGCAAACTGGACAGATTGCTCTCCATTCAGAATGCATTAGGATAAAACCGATCAGTTCTTTTCCGGTATAGTGCCCCTAGGACGGAACTCAGTGACGGAAAAGAATAACGCTAGTGTGAAAGTACCCTTAGCATGTTAATAGAAAAGACAACCCAGAAAGAATGGATGTGTCTGGTATAATTGCAAATGTCAGATTTTAGCAGTGATGTTGTGTGATGTCAGCTTGTCATGAAAACTGCCGTCCGGGTGTTAATCTTCTTCTCCCTTCTGTATCTTCAGTCTCGGCAGACACCGGAGGGCGAGTTTCTCCCTCTTGATCAACTTGAACTAGACGTAGGATTTAGCACAGGGGCGGATCAGCTTTTTCTGGTTTCTCCTCTTACAATCTGCCATATGATTGATGCAAAAAGCCCCTTCTACGACCTTTCTCAGCGGTCCATGCAGACGGAGCAGTTTGAGATCGTCGTCATCCTCGAGGGGATTGTGGAAACTACCGGTAAGTCATCTTCTATTTTCCTAATATATGGATACAATGTTACAGTAAACCTCATTTTTAGTTATTATTCCTGTCCTATCTGAGTATTCTTCTGCCAGTCCAGCTTCGTGGTCTTCTATTACAGTCAGATCTCTTAGGCGCATTTTTTTGCGGATTGAATGCAGACCTATTCATTTCAATGGGGCCATAAAAATTGCGGGCAGCACAATTTTGCATGTCCGTCTCGCAAAAAAAATAAAATAAATTTGAAAATGTCCTACTCAAGTCAGTTTTGCAGACAAGAATAGGGATCTAGTCAATAGGGTAAGCGGCGGAAAATTTGGGATGCACAAGGCCTGTATCTGTATTGTGCAGTACATACGGTCGTGTACAATCAGGAACCGTGTTGTGGGCCGCTTAGCTCCTTCTGAGGCTTTCTAGGCCCAATATATGGCATTTGATAGAGCATGTTGTAATTTTCTGTGTGCAAAAAATCTCCTTTTCGACCATCAAAATAGCTGAAAACCAGATGTGGGATTCATGAGATATTCATGAAAACACAATTTGAGATGATGCAACCAAAATATTCTACTTGGGATAAGGTTAAAGGGGTTTTGCCATCACATACAATGGGGGCATATCGCTAGGATATGCCCTCATTGTCTGATAGGTGCGGGTCCCACCTCTGGGACCTGCGCCTACAACGAGAACGGAGCGGGGAAATTAATGGAGGGCACATTGCGCATGCGCACCCGCCCTCCATTCATCTCAATGGGGCCGCCGAAAATAGCCGAGTACTGGCCATTTCCGTCTTCCCCATAGGAATTAATGGGAGCAGGGGCCGCCCGTGAGCAGTGCACTCTCATTTACCTGTATGGGAGCAGCGCTTGCTGGTGGACGGACTTCGAGAAACCCCGGGTCCTCCAGCCACAGCTCTCGCCGCTCTGTTCTCCTTGTAGGTGCGGGTCCCAGAGGTGGGACCCGCACCTATCTGACGATGGGGGCATATCCTAGCGATATGCCCCCATTGTATGTGATGGGAATACCCCCTTAAGGGATCGGGTACATTTTTCTGGAACAAGCAATGTACTCAGATTGGCTGTCAAATCAGTAGGAGGCGACAATGAGCATGGGGAATAGAATTCACCAAAGTTAAAGAGCTTCTTTCAGCAGGATCAACCTTATAATGCCTGGTAGGGTAAAACATGCTGATTAAATCCATACTTCCTTCCCTGGGACCACTGCTGCATTGAGGAGAAATATATATTTTTTTTTATATGCTAATTAGTGATTAAGTGCAATGAGGGCGGGCCCTAGCCACTCGATGCACCTTAGTTCCTCCCTAAGTACTCCTTAGTATGCTCCCCTTCACCTGATCCTGTCAACCAAGTGGGGGGAGGGGATGTCCAGGGAGGCAGAGGGGAGAAACTAAGGTGCACCAAGTGGCTATGGCCTACAGTGAGGCACTAGTTAGCATATTTCTAAAATACTGTATATTTCTCCTAAAGGCAACAAAGGAACGGGGTAATAAGGGCATATTTTTTTAATAAGCAGGATCAGCCCTACCAGGCATTATGGTCGGTTTAATAGGGTTGATGCTGCTGACAAATGGCCTTTAAAAAAGTCAGCTTTCAGACCTGAAGCATGATGGGAATTAAATTTAGGATATATAAAACCAAAAATAATAAAAATAATAATATATATATATTTAAATGACTGAAAATATTTAAGATGATGATGTCACAAAATGAACCTAAAAGACTGTGTATATTTTAAGGGATTTTCTCTGTAGGTAAAAGGGAACGATAATGTGGTGTAAAGCGAACTGATTTTTGGCAATGAGTTATGGTGGTTTTTTGTTTTTTATTAAATTTTTTTATGAAAATTGAGTCTTTGATTATGGATGTGGAATTACTTTGCACTTACTGTGGCAATTTGAGGCAGAGCTGGTTGGACTGGGATGTGTGAATGGTTTGGTCATGATGTTTTCATTGTGTTTTCGGATATGTATAGGATTAAAAGCCAAAATTTGATCTTTTTGCCACTAATGATTGCTATGGGTATTATTTTCTCTCCTTCGGTAATGTGCAACGCTATTCAGAGCAGAGGTGAATACAAATACTTAAAGGAGTCTTCCCATCAAAAGCATTTTGTTGCATATCCTCAGGCTATAGCGTGTACTGTATGCCTTATACCTATTGAGTGCTTATAGCATCTGGGCCCCAATGCAAATTCTGTAACATAGTCTTCCCCCGCCATGTGCCATTTTAATACTGGCAGTGAACCTTTTGGGCCCGCCAGGCTGACCCCTGGTAAGGCTGCTACCTTTGCACCCTCTATATTTACACCCCTGAGGAAAAGGGAGGTCCTAGCTGCATCTGCTTCAAAGGACAGGTAACCAAATGTGTGCATGTCTCTCGCCATTAAACTTTGGCCTCATGCACACAGGATAGGATGGGATAGTTCATCCATTTGTGTTTTGCATCCGTTGTCCGTGTTTCCCTTCAGCAAAAAAATAGTGCATGTACTTTTTTCACATTTGCAGACAAGGATAGGTATTTATTACAAGGGGTCTGTGAAAAAAAATGGATCCTCCCCAAAAAACGGATGCCGTATCCGTTTTTTTAGCGGATGCACAATTTGCGGACGCAAAAAACATGAGGCCTTAGTGGGAGATATCAAAAGAATACAGCCTTGAGTATTTGCCATATATTTTCAGATGGAAATGTCCCTTTAAAGATCATCTGTCACCAGCGACCTCCCTATCAAACTGTTTGCATCGACACAAAGCTCTGGTTCTCCTGATTAAAACGCAGTATTTTCTTTTGTTGAATCGAGGCTCCATTATTCCTGAGTTAGGATGCTTTTTGTTAATATGCAAATTAGGTATTTGGTGCAATGAAGGAGTCACCATTGCTCTTGTTGCGCACAAGTTCTGCATCTTTGCTGCAATGAGGGTTTCACCATTGCTCTTGTTACACTAGCGGCTCCGCTTCTTTCTGTGGCCAGCCCCCTCTACGGCTGCTTTCAATGGCATGGCCAGGTAGTGGCAAAGCAGCGAGGAAAGGGCTGGCCACAGAAAGGAGCGGAGCCACGGTGCAACAAGAGCAATCGTGACATCATCATTGCACCAAAGGGGAGGAACTTGTGCGCAACAAGAGCAATGGGGACGCCTTCAGTGCACCAATGACTTAATTTGCATATTAAGAAAAAGTATCATAACTCAGGAACGGAGGCTCGGATCAGCCAAAGAAAAACAATGTTTTAATCAGGTGAACCACAGCTATGTGTCTATGCAAACAGTTGGATAGGGAGGGCGCTGGGCCAAATTTTACTGGGCCAGTCATGTCTTTATCTACTTTAGTTTACATCATTTTTCACCATTTTCTTCATATATTGCTGTGATGGATTGACACATATAATACTATCAGCTATAGAATATTTGCATTATTTAAATAATAGTAATATTAATAATAATATAATGATAAATATTATTATTAGTAGCATTATTATTACTATTATTTGATATTCTATCTATCTATCTATCTATCTATCTATCTATCTATCTATCTCATATCTATCTATATCATATCTATCTATCTATCTATCTATCTATCTATCTATCATCTATATGAGACGTGCTCATGGACTCAAGATGCATTATCCTACTTTTCTTCCCCAGACTTTGGTCTGACACTCGCTTCTCCGGTATCTATTTGGTTAAAATTTCTTATGAATCCAATTTGGCACATCCCCTGCACCAGTCATGCTGTCATAAACAATGGCTAATTACTTTTATGTAGCAAAGCTAGAGTGATTTAGTTGTGTTGTATTTCACTGTATCTTGCTCATACCATCTGCTTTGAATTTAATTTCTTATGAGTTTGACTAGTCCCATGGTTGAAAAGTCTGGATGAAGATAGTCATTTACATATTTTAGTTTAGTTTTTTTTTTTTCACAAAACACCTTTTTAGAAATTACAGTAAATTCTACTGACTGCAGGATGTTGGAGAGCTGATATCGTAGCTGTGCGCCTCATGTATCAGTTGGGCCGGAGAATTGCTCTTCCTGACAATATTCTCGAAGAATACCAAGAACGAGCTGATCCCTTTTTTTGCTGATATTTGCACCATGTCACTAACTCTTCAGCCACAAATGAAAAATTGTCACTGGTATTGATATTAGAAAAGTAGCAGTTTATTGCTAAGGAGCAACTGAAATGGGATTTTTGTCATTACTTTTATATTGTCATTGTCTATTTAACATCCTGTTGGCAATATAACTATTGTAGACTAGAGGAAGGTGGTATGACAATTAAAGGGACTCACAGGGGCACAGCTATGCGGGGGTGCAGAGGGAGCAGTCACAGCTAGATCTTGCTATCACATAAGATAATAGTATCATAAATGGAGGATGAAAAGAGGAGGAACAAGGAGATTTAAAGGGATCGTGTATATATTTGCACCAATCAGGCTGTAACAGGAAACAGCACAAATGTGGTGTTTAAATATGAATTGCATTTATTAATATTGACTATGTTTATATGACAAATATCTTAAAGATTAGACACATGCACAATGCACAGAAATAAATTACACCAATAACACTATTGAACAAAATTAGTTATTTGTAGTTACATTACTGCACATTATTACTATAGGACTATTAATAATACTCATAATATTAATACATTTCCAAATAATATAATTGTTCATTAGATATCGATTAATTTGATTACAAATTAGTAGTTATGTTATTTATTATTATTTTACTATCATTATTTTTATTATAATTTTTAATATTTATTATATTAGTTATATTGTAATAGTAGTAGTTATATTGTTTTGAAACTGGTGAGTAGTGCCTGGTTAAAGGGGTATAATGTCTTCAGAATACACGTTTATAAGGGACTTCTGGTTTGCATCAACATCCTTTAAAATAATCATTTATGAAGGTTGTGGTAATTTTTTGAATGTATTTCCTTTACCTTTATTGTTCCTGTTTTCCATTCTGGGCTGTGGTCACATGACTGTGTCCATGCAGCTCTTTCTTATTTCCTGTGATGTTATGTCCATGGGCGGAGCAGTGATAGGGGAGTGTCTATGTAACAAGCTGGGTGGGAGGAGCTATAAACTAGATGGGTGTTGTTAGGGGCGGTGCTGGAGCTGTGGCAGAGGAAGGAGAAGTGCATCATGGGTTCGGTTGGATACAGGAACAGGAAGTGCTACATACAAGATGGAAACAGAGAGATAGGTTTACATGGTGAAATTGGGTCAGGAGCGTCCAAATTGGAAAAGAAACAGCACGAGCAAGATGTACATGAGTATATTTGTTAAAAACCATAGTAATCTCAGAAAACCTCTTTAAAGTCTTGTTAGGACCGTATAGTTCTCATCAGACAGGATCCAAATACAATATTGAACAAGTGTCAAAGTAACCCTACTATATGGTGCCCATATAATGTAGCTATGTAGTGCCAACATACTACCACACAGTGCCAAAACAATACTGCCACGCTATGTAAAAGCAACAGTGACTGACCCCTGTCAGCTTTTTTTGTGGAATGCTACCGGACCTCAGAAGTTTTGATGTGATCAATTCTGGAAGAAATGGGGCAACTGGAGATCCTCGGGTAATGGAGATCCTGGAGCAATTACCCCATTTGCACTTGATTTTGCCTATTAATACCACAAAAAGTAATGGAATTAATATTCTTACACCCAATATTCTTGGATGTAAAGATGTTATTTAGTTATGTGTGTTTTTTGCTTGTGCGCGCTGTGGTTTAGGCAACACATTTGGTATTTCCCAATACATAGAATTCCTAAACAGAGAACTGCAAGATAATGTGATATCTGACAAGACTGGAGGCACTGAGCAGAAATAAAACAATAATTTAAGGAGAAAAGTCATATATTTTCTGTCTCTTAGAATTTCTTTACCCTTGCAAGGTCATTTTAGATATTTTTCTTTATATACTGATAGAATAGTCTAGAACAGGGGAGTAGCTATAAGTGGTGCAGAGGTAGCATTCACTACCGGGCCCAGGAGCCTGAGGGGCCCAAAGAGTCTTGTGCTACATAAGAAGATACAGTTTTTTGGAAAGTGCATGCTGTTCAAGTTACACCTTCTGCAGGTTAGGTCAAGGAATTTGCACCATTCCAATTTTTTCCTCTGGTAGCAGGAAGGCTATGTGCTTCCCTGTCCCTGGCTACAAAGCACTGAAGGAAGGGTGGCCCGAGTTGAACTCTTGCACAAGGGCCCATGAGCTTTAGCTACGCTCCTGTTCTAGAATATTAGATTTGTCCAATTCTGTCAATGTTGAAATAAAGGAAATTTGACTCAAAGGCAAAATAAATAAAAAAACACCCTAAATAGGAAAGAAAAATAAATGCTTAATAAATACAATCTATTAAAAAAAATTGCAGATGAGGAAAAGTATAGCTGTAATTTAGAATATCCTGTAATAATGTGCGTGACAGATGATGACTACATCTTAATCAGAGATCTGTAGTTTTGTAATGAGGTCATCACTTATTCTAATTACTTTAAAAAGGAAAAATGAATCACATAAGATCTGCTTACCCCAGTGTTACTGCAAAATGAAATATAAAAGTATAATATCTTGGGAGATGTATTGCGAATTTTGTTTAGTATTTTTGCATTTTAGGCTGCTTTCACACATAGGCCTTTGTTGGCGTTTTTGTACCTTTGCATTTTTTTTTTATTATTGCAACCAGCACTTTTTGATGAGTCTTTTCCACTAAAAACATCAGCATCAGATATTAGCTGAAGGTCTATGGGAAATATAAAACAAAGTGGACACAAGTTTTTTTGTTAGTTTTTTCTCCTGGTTTTTGTTTAAATTCATTAGGTGATGTTTTTTTTTTTAATTCTCTAGCTTCCTTTCAAAAATATAGCATGCTGGAGCTTTCAGCATTTTTCAGACATTTTCACAACACCTCCTGGTTATGAAAAAAAGTGGTAAGTGGTAAGACACACGGGGGAATATTTACTATTGAATATGTGCCAGTTTTGTGGTGCAATTTGCACCAAAAAAATATATAAACTGGTGTATAAGCTTTGCAACAAATTTATCAGGTATTTTAGATACTTTTCTAACCTTTTTGTGTCTCAGTCTGGGAAGGGGCACGGCTTATCAGAAAGGGATGTGGCTTATCACAACGGTGCGTGAGTTTGTGTAAAGGGGTCACAGCTCAATGACTTCTCCGCGCACTAAAAATAAGCCAATATTTAGCCATATTTTGGGAATAAAACTAAGCCAACTTGTACTGTAGGTGGTATAAACTTAGAATGGGCCATCTTTATCAGCCTACACCAGCCACTGTAATAAATATGGCTCTATTCAATACTATCTGCCTGAGTTTACACCTTCTAACTTTCAGACAGTATTAGCTTTCTGTTTTTTTCAGCTGTCTCCTCTGTTTTCGACCGTTCTAAAACTTAGATAACATTTTTGGCACATGGACAAATTTTTGTCATATTAACTGAATTCTGGCATAAATCTGGCACAGATTTTACAATATGCTATATTTATAAAAGTCCATGCAGCTGAATAGTAAATTGGTCAAATATTAAGACTGGAATTCATATTCTTAGTAGGAGCGTAAGGATATCTGTCCCATTGTGTGCATTCTGGACTTTTTTAACTCCTAAAAAAACTAATTCTTGTGTATGTACTAGAGACACTTATGTACACCTTTTTGTTTATGATTGCATTTTACAAATTTTTGGCTAAAAATCATATTTTCAATTGGCCTTTATTATAAAATATTGAGTTGTTCTGACACAAAGGGTTAACTTTTTTTCTAACTGCATGACCAGTCATCGAATAAATCTTCTTTCTAAATTACTAAGAGGTCATAAATAGGGAAGAGCTAACCCAAACTGCAAAGTTTGGGTTCATACTGAACTTTGCGAGTTCGGGTGATTTATGAATTACTTTATTATTTTCCATTATAACATGGTTATATAGGAAAATAACATAATTCTTAAGATAGAATGCAAAAGGGAAACCTTTAGAGGCATTCTGTTTTGCATTCCGGCATAATAGAAGTCTATAGGAGCATAATGGATCCGTCCTGGTTTCCGTTACGCAGGAGTCCCGCACCACTAGGCTGAAGAATAGCTTTTACCCCAAAGCAATCAGTCTCCTAAATGCTCAGGAGATTATTGCCCCTTCCTAGGATAGAAACTACCACAGACTGAAAGTGACTGCTGCATTCATGACCCCATGATGACCTCTTGTCTGCAGTGGTGTCTGAATCAGTGTGTATATACTCATAAGCACTTACTATATATATGCTGTGAACTGTGAATAGTAATGCCTTCTAGTGCAATGTTTTGTTTTTTTCTAGTGCAATGCTTTAGTTTAAATGTCAGTTCTTGTTCCTCTGTCCATGGCATCTAGGACAATACATTTCATTGTATTGTACATTGTATTACATTGTATTGTACAGTGACAATAAAGGCATCTTATCTTATCTTATCTAATAACGGAAACCAGGTTGAATCCGTTATGCTCCCATAGAGTTCTATTATGACAGAATGCAAAATGGAATGCTTCTAAAGGTGTCCCTTTTGCATGCTGTCTTAAGTATTACGTTATTTGCCGATATAACCATGTTATAATTAGTGATGAGCGGCATGGGCAATATTCAAATTTGCAATATTTCGCGAATATTTGGTAGAATATTCATCATTCGAAATTATTTCCTTGATCGAGAAAAATCGGCAATGTAATATTCACATAATACACGTGAAATACAGGCGTGGGTCACTATAGCTACATTTTTCAAGCTGCTAGAAGTTTCCTGAGACTGGAGAAAATGGTTGGCACGGCAGAACATTACAATAGCTTTATATGCAGATAGAGTGCTCCAATATATTTGCGATTGCGAAATCAGCACTAATGATGCAAATATTTTGGCGCAATAGGTGCAACTTCACATTTTAACAGGTCTGACTACTTATTAGTGATTGGTGCACTAAGTATTGTTGTGAACTTGTGACAACACAGGACTATGTCTGTAGCATGTATGTATGGACAGCAGAACTATATCACTATCTTACCTACACTGACTATCTCCCACTAACTATCTGTGATATATATAAGCTAACTAACTAACTAACTAACTATCTAATGTAATGACACAGAAAAGCAGAGAGCACAGCAATAACACTGCTGTCTCTATCAGATCTTCAAAATACTGCATACAAGGGCTGCTGGGGAGGTTCTTATATAGTAAAGGGTCGGCAACTTTCCTATTGGTTGCTAGGGATGTTGCTAAGCTCAGACAAAGATATTGCAGCCTCCTCATTGGCCCACAAGCAAGAAGGGAGGTTACTGATGAAAAAAAAAATCTAGAATATTCAAAATTACAAATATATATCACTATATTCTAAATATTCGCAAATTCTCGAAGTGCCGATATTCGCGATTAATATTCGCTATTCGACTATTCACGCCCAACACTTTCCAACATAATGGAAAATAATAAAGTGAAGTTCGGGTCCTCATTGACTTCAATGGGGTTCGGGTTTAGGTTCGGGTTCAAATTCGGGTCCCGAACCCGAACTTTGACCTGAAGTTCAGCCGAACCCGGCAAACCTGAACTTTAATGGGTTCACTCATCCCTAGTCATAAACACTTAAATAAGCCACGTAAGATAAGGACTGATCTATAATGAGTGTTTTTAATGTCAGAGAGCAGAGATAAGGAGCCCATCAGCTCCCCAAGTAAGTAGTAGTAAGGAGTGAAAATCCAGAGGATGCTACTAGAGCATCTCAGATATGCATAGAAAAAAGGGCTCCATATTTATTCAAAATAAGTACAAAGCAATAATAAAAAAAACATTGCCCACCAAAGTTTTACATTTATTTGGGTCAGGTGGTGATCATGTATGAAATTGAAGTGATGCTAACCTAAAAGAAATGTACAACAAAAATACCATCTGTTCAGTCATGAAGACTCCTGTCAATCTTTTGAAACATACTTTTTGAAATATGGCCGCCATGAAAAAAGCAGGGATCATTTCCTCCCGATCCTCTCCATCTTCAGCTGGGGCGTGCTTAGATCATTGTGCTTAGTGAAGTGGGTGTTACTTAGACTGCCTGGTCTCCACTGTAGACAGTTAGATGAGGTGAGCTTTCCTCTGCAGCAAGCAGCCTCCCATTCGCAGATAGAGAAATAGAGAAATGTCATTGTATTCTCCAAAATGTGAATCGATACATTTCACTGTGAATCTCAGTTCTCGCAAATTGACTTTGGCATCTGTAACCCGGCAGCTTAGCGGGATTGTCTGGTGGATTCATTTTCTTTAAAGGCTTAGAACAGTATACAATTCTTTCATTCTGAGGCTTATCACTCATCCATCGGTCTTTGCTTCCAAGCCCCTCTCGACAGGTAGGAAATTAGCCAATCACTGGCCGCAACAATGACCAGCCTTAGCCAGTGATTGGCTGAGCAGTCATTTCCTGCGTGTTGAGTGGAGCATGGAAGCAGAAAACGGTGGGGAATCGGGAAGCCTCAGATCAGGAGCTGCAGGGGCTTGGTAAGGTGAATAAGACTTATTTTATTTGACACTGTTCTATAATACAAACCGGATTCCCAAAAAGTTGGGACACTAAACAAATTGTGAATAAAAACTGAATGCAATGATGTGGAGATGGCAAATGTCAATATTTTATTTGTAATAGAACGTAGATGACAGATCAAACGTTTAATCTGAGTAAATGTATCATTTTAAAGGAAAAATACGTTGATTCTAATTTTCACGGTGTCAACAAATCCCAAAAAAGTTGGGACAAGTAGCAATAAGAGGCTGGAAAAAGTAAATTTGAGCATAACGAAGAGCTGGAAGACCAATTAACACTAATTAGGTCAATTGGCAACATGATTGGGTATAAAAAGAGCTTCTCAGAGTGTCAGTGTCTCTCAGAAGCCAAGATGGGTAGAGGATCACCAATTCCCACAATGTTGCGCAGAAAGATAGTGGAGCAATATCAGAAAGGTGTTACCCAGCGAAAAATTGCAAAGACTTTGCATCTATCATCATCAACTGTGCATAACATCATCCGAAGATTCAGAGAATCTGGAACAATCTCTGCGTAAGGGTCAAGGCCGTAAAACCATACTGGATGCCCGTGATCTCCGGGCCCTTAAACGACACTGCAGCACAAACAGGAATGCTACTGTAAAGGAAATCACAGAATGGGCTCAGGAATACTTCCATAAACCATTGTCAGTGAACACAATCCACCGTGCCATCCGCCGTTGCCAGCTGAAACTCTACAGTGCAAGGAAGAAGCCATTTCTAAGCAAGATCCACAAGCTCAGGCGTTTTCACTGGGCCAGGGATCATTTAAAATGGAGTGTGGCAAAATGGAAGACTGTTCTGTGGTCAGACGAGTCACGATTCAAAGTTCTTTTTGGAAATCTGGGACGCTATGTCATCCGGACCAAATAGGACAAGGACAACCCAAGTTGTTATCAACGCTCAGTTCAGAAGCCTGCATCTCTGATGGTATGGGGTTGCATGAGTGCATGTGGCATGGGCAGCTTGCATGTCTGGAAAGGCACCATCAATGCAGAAAAAATATATTCAGGTTCTAGAACAACATATGCTCCCATCCAGACGTCATCTCTTTCAGGGAAGAACCTGCATTTTTCAACAAGATAATGCCAGACCACATTCTGCATCAATCACGGCTGCGTAGGAGAAGGATCCGGGTACTGAAATGGCCGGTCTGCAGTCCAGATCTTTCACCTATAGAGAACATTTGGAGCATCATAAAGAGGAAGGTGCAACAAAGAAGGCCCAAGACGATTGAACAGTTAGAGGCCTGTATTAGACAAAAATGGGAGAGCATTCCTATTTCTAAACTTGAGAAACTGGTCTCCTCGGTCCCCAGACGTCTGCTGAGTGTTGTAAGAAGAAGGGGAGATTGCCACACAGTGGTGAAAATGGCCTTGTCCCAACTTTTTGGGGATTTGTTGACACCATGAAATTCTGATTAAACATATTTTTCCCTTAAAATGGTAATTTAAACTTTTGTTCCGTGATTTATGTTCTATTCTGAATAAAATATTAGAAGTTGGCACCTCCACATCATTGCATTCAGTTTTTATTCATGATTTGTATAGTGTCCCAACTTTTGTGGAATCCGGTTTGTATTTTTTTTATATCTATCTACCTGAAAATCCCTTTAAATCTTGTCCATACTGTCCATTTTACATGCTGTATCATTAGAGAGGGCAAAAAAATGATTTCTCCAAAGGAAATACAAACTTCAATGGTTGGATTTAAACCTAGGACCCACTAAGCTGTATAAAAAAGTAGACACCTCTTTAAAAGAGCTGAGAACTCAACAAATTGTAACACAAGCAATATTTGTCTTTCTTTCTAGTTCCTCTATTAGCCCTTCCATTGAGGTGGTTGAATGGATCTGTTTTTTTTCAAGGAACAGTGCCACTTTTGTTCGTGGGCCATGACTGGTATTACAGCATTATTTCTTCAAACTGAATGGTGCTCAACTGCAGTACCACTTGCCGCCCATGGACATGTGTGACACTGTTTTTATTTCTAATTCTGGACAACGCCTTTAAGCGTCAGCACAGGTCCCCTTTAAAAAGATTGTAATGTTTGTCAGAAGATGCAGAACTGAAAGTCTACCACTGCTAAGGATATGGAATATCTAATAAGAGGCTGGGGGATATGAGGTAATGGTTCCACCATAATAGATTGAACTGTATGCTCTCTGTGTTATTACATGCCCTCCACGTGTTATTACATGCCCTCCACGGGGCTGGAGATGACACTCATACAAAAGGCACGGGAACTATGGAAAGTGATTGCAAATGACAGGGCTTGGTGCAACAGTGATAAAACATGTAGCAGATGGCCATGATTTCATGTCAGTGCGTCACTGTACATATGACCGTCATTGGGGAGTAACACTGCTGCTTCTTATTTCATACTCATAGGAGCTGTAATCATTGAGAATCCAAATCAATGAGTTTCTTGTATTATCTACAAGTTGTATTATTGATCCATTAACACTGAGAATTATATGATGAAATTTGAAGGTATAAGACTCTGTTTACACCTTGCTTTGAACTTACATAGGAAGGATATACCTCAGCCAGAACTCTGCAGTGTATCCCTTTGGTTACATTGCCTATAGCAGTGTTTCCCAACCAGTGTGCCTCCAGCTGTTGCAAAACTACAACTCCCAGCATGCCCAGACAGCCTTTGGCTGTGCGGGCATGCTGGGAGGTGTAGTTTTGCAACAGCTTGAGGCACACTGGTTGGGAAACACTGGCCTATAGGACTTATAGGTTTTTCACTGTGCCCCCCCCCCCTATATACTGTAGCATGCACATTAGCTTATACCAGTCAAGCCAGCGTCATCCACCCATCTGAAGACAGTACTGTTTCAGGGTTATTGCCCTTCATCAATACAGAGCAGGTTGGTGGCTGGATGAGATGCCTTCACACTAGCTAGCATTAAAGAGATTTGGCAGTATGTTCCGGCATATATTGAAGCTCTCTGGATCGGGACGCAACCCAGCAAATATGCCAAGAATCGTCCGGACAAATGCTGCTGCGGTCATTGTACAAAGAAAGAATAGATAAGCTTTGTTAATAGCTGCAAATGGTGGATTCTGTCTTATCTATACACAGAGGTGATATCATTACAGGCTGGTTTATAATGACAGATAAGCAGATAACTACTGTAAAGCGCTCTGTACAGACCAAGAAGTGGCGCCTATTATTAGGCTTAGTGGGCAGTGCAAAAACTGCTGAATTTTATGGCTTTTGTTCAAATATAGATATTGAGATAGAAAATTTAAAAACAACATCATCAAAAATTCTTTAAAAATATGTTAAACATAAAAATGTGATTTAAACAATAGGTAATTTTCTGACAACACATTCCCTTTAAATTCCTTGTATTTTAGGCACGTCTGGAGGAAGCCATATTGGAGAAACCCTGTTCATTTTTTCTTCGTTGCTTGCTCTTTTTTAGGGCATATCTAGCTTATAAATGGTGCCCTTCCCCAGTGGCGTACATAGAGAAGTAAGGGTTCAATAGCAAGGATCAAACCATGCCCCCCACACAGGACAGAAGGGTTTCTGCCTATACCCTTTTCAATTACCTGGGCCATTTTTCCACTGCCTCATTTGCTAAAAGTTGTTCCTTCAGAGGGTAGAGTCCTGGCCAAGTTTTCACCTCCAGTAGAAAAGAGGGGATGATCCCAACTAAGACTGGGCCCCCTCTTGCCCTGGGCCCCATAGCAGTCGCATGATCTGCCGCTATGATAGTTACTCCCATGCCCTCCCCCCATATGAACTGAACAGAATTCAGCCAAATGGGTTTTAGCTGCATGTGATTGCATATATGAATTTACTAAGTAGTCTGAATGTAAACATTTTCTATATTCCATTTCTATCAGAGAGCAATCTGGGCTTTGCTGAATCCATGTGCAATGGTGAGGCAATTTTATAAAGGACCCTTCATCTGCAGCAATGCTGATTGCTTCTGATATTGCCTCATTGGGCATAATTATATCATCTGACCCTTTGCGGATTGACTAGAATGGGGGGGGGGGGTTCAGATAATATTTGTTCAACAGATTGTATCTCCTCGGCACGTATAGCTAGTAATTGTCCTCCTGTTTAGAGTGGCAATTCCACCAGTGTACGGTAATTCTTTTTTTCACCCTTAACATTCCCATCTGTGTCGGCTTCACGCTTTTTTTCCCCCTACCGTCCCATCTGCTTGTAATCGTCTCCATCTTGTATTATCTCCTTATTTACCCTGCTGCAGTCCTCAGAACACATCTGATCATATGCTTTTTATTCTCAATTGTATAAGTAAATGCAGTTTTTACTGTCAGAACAGTTTTGCTATGCTGCAGGGCAGAGCATGGCACATGCATAATGAGCACACACAGTGGGAGGCCGCTCAGTAGTGGTGTAGGATGCACCAGTTGTTGCAAAATTGTGCAAATTTTGACCCCATTTATTAAAGGGGTTCTCCGGGCTTTTAATATTGATAACCTTTTCTCAAGATCACCCCTCACATGCCGTAGACAAATGTGACCATGGCTTAAGAGTGCAACACACTTCCCGGCCTGGGCCAGCTTCCCTTGCCTGAGATCAGGGAAGACGTCCTGTAGTAGTAATAGGCCTGAACCTGTACAAGGCTTCCAGGCCAATTACTAGTATATTTCAGTGCAGGTCTTGAAATGACTCTTCCTTTATTGTAGTTATTCTCCTTCTATAATGAACAATTCTGTGATTATTATAACATATTTTGTGACATTTGTTTTGCATTTACTAAAAAAAATATATACTTCTGTGTTTATCATAAAAAAATACCCATCCAATCTACTACCATATATGGAGAGATATATCTGTAAATAACAGTACATTGGAATAGATGGGAAAATTATTATTCAGGTATTTAGCCGAAGAAAATCCTCCTTTTAATAGGATCTAAATCCTAAGCAGAAGGTCCTTGGGTCAAGACCTGGCAGTGACAAAGTGCTTAAAGGGGTATTCTCATCTGAGACCATGGGTTCATATCACTAGGATATGCCCCCATTGTCTGACAGGTGTGGGTTCCATCTCTGGGACCTGAACCTACACCGAGAGCGGAGTGGGGAAGGTGGTTGCTGGAGGACCCCAGGTTTTGCCGGGTCTGGCCACCACCAAGCGATCTCTCGATAGTACTTAATGGGAGCGCACTGAGCTTGCACTGCCACCACTCCCATTCATTTTCTATGGGGCCGATGGAAATAGCTGAGCCAGCATAGTAACATAGTTTATAGGGTTGAAAAAAGATATCTGTCCATGTAGTTTGGCCTGTTATCCAGCAAGTTTATCCAGAGGAAGGCAAAAAAAAAAAACCCTGTGAGGTAGAAGCCAATTTTCCTAACTTCCAGACTCCAATCAGGCATCAGAATACCTCCCTCCCAGCGCTCAGTTATTTTCGGCAGCTCCATAGAAATGAATGGAGGGCGGCTGCACATGTGCAGTGCGATCTCCACAACTTTTGGGCCTCTGTTCTCAGTGTAGGTGCAGGTCCCAGCGCTGGGGCCCGCATCTATCAGACAATGGGGGCATATCCTAGCGATATGCCCCCATTGTCTGAGATTGGAAAACCTCTTTAAGCCCTGCCCCACTCCCAGAACTTCCTGTTGAGTGTGTATGAGGTCATGTGCAACTATGTAGCTGTTCTGTAGCTGAAGATAGATTAGATTGGGGCAAGGAAAATGCACTTTGTCTGCAAGATCTCTCCTAAACTGTCAATGACAGCAGTTTGGGGGATCACCTTGTAGACACAGCAGTGTGCGCACTATGGGTTAAATGTATTTGTGTCATTTATGTTTTTTCAGGCTTTAATCTTCCTTTAAAATTTGATTCTGATCTGATTCGGCTGAATTAATTGTCCAATTTGATTGAGGAATGAGGAAGTCAGGTAAAAAGACTGGCAGCAATCTCCGACTTGTAGTTAAACACCTTGGAAAATACCCACCTGGTAAAGCCTGATATGTCACGTACAGTCACACAGTAAAATCAGTTCATGCGGTCGCTTGACGTGGAGGTTCACCTAAGGACATCTTCTGATGTGTCCTGAGATATCATCAGTGGTAGAGATGAGAGAGCTTCTTAAAATTTGATTCGGCCTGAATCACAAGTGTCCCGATTGCCTAGAAAACTCACTCTATCTCTCTCGAATAGGGTAATTTTGTTTTATTTTCCTTTTTAAAGCCCAGTCTCATCTGTGTCCTCTTGGAATGGACTAGAGTAGAGCAGTCAGTGGGAAGATGTGTAAAGAGCCTTGTAGCATTCTTGGGCATTCGAGAGATGGAATTTTACTGTTCATCATATTCTGGGATAAATTTACAGTAGGTCTAAAATCCAGTCTACTACTTTTTCCTTTGTCTTCTTAAAGGGATTATCCCATGATTAATGTAAAAAATAATAATCAGACATCATATAGTACATTACAATATCTTTATTACAAAGCTAGAACCAGCCCTGTACCTCACATGGATCCAGAGATCTCCCCATTCATTGCTCTGCTAGATTTATATCAGGCTGAAAGCTCAGAGGGCTTGTCTTTTCTGCTGCAGCTCAGGAGGCGTGTCTCAGCTCTCCCTATCACAGCTCAGGAGGCAGTTGAAGGATGAAACTGAGCATGTGCGGCCTTCTCAGTGTGCAGGTCAAAGAAATAAGAAAAATAACAATCAGCAGGTGGCGCTATACAGATACATTTCATTGAATATCTCACTGGCTATATAACATTTTTAATTACATGCAATTACAAAAGAATTCAGATGCAGGTGCTGGTTTGAAAATTGTAGAATATTGTTTGTGGGACAACCCCTTTAAGTATTTTTTGAATGATTAAATGCGAATGTATGACCTCAGTGAGAGCAGCATGCAGTCCCACCCCAGAGCTGATAGCATCTGATCATCTACATCTCTCTGAATTCTTCATTAGTAAATGGTCTCCAGCCACTGAGCATTGGTGAGGTTAGCTTCTCCGGAACGATGGTATCCTAAGTGCCGAATTAGATTTGAAAAACATAACATTTCAATGGGTATTGCTAGTATCTGAATGCAATTTCTAGAACAATTATGAGCAAAACAGCTAAATCTGACATGTCTCATCATATCTAATGTGTAGTTGTCAGAGGCAAGAGTTGCTTAAAAGTCAGAGTCCATTTTAGGGTCAAATTCACAAAGCAGAAACAGGATATTGCTTCAAAAGAGAACTGTAAAAAAATCTAATGTTTACATGGGTGTCCTGACTCTAGACCAACAGATAATGTCCAGGAAATGAAGTATCGAGCATGCTGAAAATGACATGCCTAATCATGATGTTTAGGGTTGAGTGAATCGAGTTCGGATTGCTGTATCCGAACCAGATTCTTTTAAAAACTACGTTAAGAATATGAGCTCCGTCCTAATGTAAAATGTATTGCCTCCACGGAGGTCTTTCTGAAGTTTCAGAAAATATCGCAAGACTTACTTTGTCTATCCTCTATCACGTCATGTGGTTTATTGGGATAACTTACTGTATCAAAATACGAAGCTGAACTTTTGATACCGTAATTTATGCCAATAAACACGTCATAGAGGCAAGATGAAGTAAGTCTCGTGATATTAGCTAAAACTTCGGAAAGACCTCCCCAGAGGCTATACATTTTACAGTAGGACGGAGCCCATATTCCCAATGTTTTTAAAAGTATCGGGTTAGATACAGGAATCCGAACTCGATTCGCTTAACCCTAATGTTCTCAAGGAAGTTAAGCCATCTCAGGGGTGTCTGGCAATGGTTTACTAGTCAAAACACATGCACACAAGGCCAAACTGAGCATTCTTAGGGTGGCCATTTGCTTCACCCCAAAAAGGCGGACATTCTAGACCACGTCCCCAACTCCGCTAGGTCAAACCCTTCTCCAAGTAACCAAGGAAAAAAAGAAGACGGAAAGAAATTAAGGTGGGCTGCATGCAGCCCCAAGGGGTTCCCTCACCCTCAGTCATCATAGAGTGACATGTCGGCCGGCTCTAGTGACTGACGGGGGTGAGAGAAAACCTCAGTCATTCAGTATGTGGCTGCAACTGGAGAAACAGAAAAGGAGGGCATCCAAGCATCCATCCAGGCCTTGCTCCAGGTGGAGGACAGGGAACCAGGAAACCGGAATGTCTGGCTTAAAGCCGGATGTCTGGCTGCCCTAAGAATGCTACTGTATGGGGGTCTTGGGTGGAAGGAATAACTGTTGGGTGCACAAACATTCAGTCGACATCTTTAAAGATGTATGGACTGCTTTGGGGTGTCAAGCCAATGGGTGAACATCTGTGAAAAGTGACAACCAGTGAGCCACAGCTGTGTTCATGAAAGTTGTCACTTTCCATTTCCCACTCTTAATCATTAGTCATAAATAATGAATTTCTCAGCAGGGGGCGACAACTGAGCACAGGAAATAGCTTCTTCCAGGATAAAAAGGACACCAGTGGGGCAGAGTTACTAATGAAAATGTGCCATATTTTTGGCGTAGATTGCGTCAAAAAAGACTGGTATCCATGCTTTGCATCACATTTTTAACCCTTTTATACACATTTCTAAGCTTTTTCTGTCTCGTCCGGCATGGAGGCGTGGCTTCGCTTGAAAGGGGTGTCCAAATGCCGCCACTACGTGCCCACTTTTATGTGTTTTTTTGACACATGGATAGAATGTTTGGCGCACGGACACAATTCTAGCATAAGGCCCCATTTACACTTTTTGGTCCACATCCGCATTTATCATTTCAATGGGTCATGCACACCACTGTTGCCTATTTTGTGGTCAGTAAATTGTGGATCCACAAAACACAGATACCGCTCATGTGCGAACAGAACGTCCAAGCCATAATAAAACAGTCCTATCCATAATGTGGACAAGAATAGGACATATATTCAGACATACTATATTTTTGTGGAACAGACATATGGCTCTCCCCATCTTTTGCTGCCCCATTGAAGTAAATGGGTCTGCATCCAACTATCAAAAAATGCCGATCAGGTGCGGACCAAAGCCACAGTCGTGTGCATGAGCTCTAAAAGGGTGCATCTATTTTTTTGCTGACCCAAACAATGCATATTCTTGTCCACAAAACGGACGAGAATAGGACATGTTTGGGAAGGATGTCCGAATGCGGACAGCACACTGTGTGTTCTCTGCATTTTTTTTTTAATGATTGGGTCCGCGTCTGATACGCAAAAAATGTGGATTGGATAAGGAGGCTTGAAAAAGACCGTCCAGGTTGAAATGTCGCACGAATTTGATGAAATAAAGGGATTAAAGAGACAAAGAGAGTGCTGCGGTTTTACTATTTTTGGATGCTTACTTGGATAAGGAGCAAAAATGCAGTCATGTGAATTGGGCCTTATGCTAGAATTTTGTCTGTGCTCCAAAAATTCTATGCGCCCAAAAACTGTCTAGTCTGAGTGTACACCACATATAAGTTGGAGTGGTTTTGCTTAAAAAATGCACCAAAATTTGGGCACGCGGGGGCCGCATTTGAACACCTCTTTCTAGCGAAACAATCCCCCTATGGTTTTTATTCTTAGACAGTGTAAAGTACGACATTATTAGGACATCTGCCCCAGCGGCTTTCTATTTATGTATAAGCAATTTTCTATTAATAAAAACAATATTAATATGATAAGAAAAACTACGGATTTCTCTTACAGGCAGCGTAGTAAGGGTTCCCTTGCTGGTGGATATTTTTAGCGGCTGGTTGCCATGACCTACTAATTGTGCATCTTTATTTTTTTCTAAAGCGAGCATTCGTGTCCTTATAAATATTATAATGCGGAGTAATATGGAGTCATCTGTGTTCTCCCTCTCCGTGTGATAACATTCAATAAGAGAATGAGAAGCTTCTTGGGTTCAGCTGGAAAGTGCGATACACGAGATGATTTTTTTTCCCCTACGTATTCGGTTTCTAGCGCATATGGATATTTGAGACCAGTGATTGCTTTTTTTTTGTCTCCTGCGTTAGAGCATGAGCGCTCGGCGATTACTATAGGTCACAGCTGTATAACAGGGATAGGGGCAGACTTCACAAGCTGCGTGATTAAGCATCGCTACAGAATACAGAATGCCGTTATCATCACCACTGTGGCCCCCTAAACACCATGGTTTAAAGGAGAAGAATAGCAACTGGTTCCAGCGGTGGCTAAGCAGATTGATCTGTGGATAATTGGGAGCAAGCTGTAAAAGTGCTGAACTAACAAAGGTTAAGTAGCTGCCGACTCCATAAAAACCACTGCTGCTATACGAGCATAGCACTAAGGAGATCAGTGTGGATTCCCACAGGCAACGCGTTTCTTAAAGAGGTTGTCTCACATCAGCAAATGACATTTATCATGTAGACAACATGAATACAAGGCACTTACTAATGTATTGTGATTGTCCATATTGCCTCCTTTGCTGGCTGGATTCATTTTTCCATCACATTATACACTGCTCGTTTCCAGGGGTTACGACCACCCTGTGATGCATCAGTGGTGGTCGTGTTTTCAAACTGTAGGAAAAAGCACCGGCCTCTCTGGTGGCAGGGACTGTAGGAGCTCACATAGGCACACATGCGCAGCAGCTCCTGTCCTGGCCACCTCATTTCTGCACTGCAGTGGTGGCCATCACTGTAAATGAGCAGTGTACAATGTTATGGAAAATGAATCCAGGAAGCAATATGGACAATCACAATACATTAGTAAGTGCCTTCTATCAATTATGTCTGCAAGATAAATGCCATGAATGCTGAAGTCAGACAACCCCTTTAGGGTTCATGCACACAAACGTATTTCTTTCCATGCCTGTTCCATTTGCTTTGTGGACCTTATGCGGAACAATTCATTTCAATAGGGTCCGCAACTAAAGTAAGTTTCTCCGTGTGCATTCTTTCTCTGTTGTTTCCGCATGTCCATTCCACAAAAAAATAGAACATGTCCTATTATTGTCCGCATAACAGATAAGGATAGGACTGTTCTATTAGGAGCCGGCTGTTCCGTAAAATACAGAATGCACGTGGACGTCATCTGTATTTTTTGTTATTTTAAGGCCTCGTGCACACGATCATTGTTTTGATCCGCATGTTTTTGCGGCTTGGATGCAGACCCATTCACTTCAATAGGGCCGCAAAAGATGCGGACAGCCCTCCGTGCTGTCCGCATCCGTTGCTCCGTTGCATGGTCCGCAAAAAAATATAGCCTGTCCTATTCTTGTCTGTTTTGCGGACAAGAATAGGCAGTTATATCAGTGGCTGTCCGTGCCGTTCCGCAAATTGTGGAACGCACACGGACGCCATCCGTGTTTTGTGGATCCGCAATTTGCGGACCGCAAAACACACAACGGTCGTGTGAATGGACCCTAATTCAGCATGACAAAAACTTGTTACTTTTTTAAATTTACTTTCTATTCCCAAAATGGTCCAATTGTGAGATATTATTGTTATATTATCATCATGATGGCGCCCCCTGGTGTTCAATCTGTATAGTAAAATGAACATCCATCAACTGAGGTGGTCGCACATTCTCAGTTCTATCCTTCAAGTAACACCAGTTGTATCTGCTGTTGGAAGTTGTGACAGTTACACGGAGAGAGCTGCAGAAAAAAGACATGTCTACCAAGTTCTGATAGGGAGGGAGCTGAGGCAGAAAGTATACACTGCCTGAGCTGTTAGGTGAAAAGCTGCAGCAGAAAGGATACATCCCTTGAGTTATGGTAGGAAGAGAGCTGAAGCAGAAAGGACTCTACCCCTGAGCTGATAAAGAGAGCTATATCAGAAAGGACGTAGCCTCGGGGCTGTGAAAGGGAGAGAGCTATAGCAGAGAGGACAATCCCCCAAGCTGTGAAATTGAGAGAGTTGCAGTAGAAAGGACATGCCCTCTGAGCTGTGAAAGAGAGAGAGCTGTAGTAGAAAGGACATGCCCCCTGAGCTGTGAAAGAGAGAGAGCTGCAGTAGAAAGGCTACACTCTCTGACCTGTGAAACAGAGAGAAAGAGCTACAGCAAGAAAGGACACATGCTTTTTTGTTTTTTCACTTCAGTTCCGAAGGGGCAGTCCTACTAGGGTTGGGGCTTATGGGATGATTTCTGTAATAGAAAAATAAAAATTGTTAATATAGTAAATAAATAAGAAATAAAAAAAAATAAGAAAAGACATGCCTCCTGAGCCAGTCAATCATGGAATACTCCTGTCTTCCTGGAAGGGGCAAGACTCAGAGTGATCTAAAAAATTGTCCTATCAGGACATAGGGACTTCATCAGGGTCCCTCACTTGGGCCTTTATGTTATGCCGCCTTTCTCCAGCAATGGCTCTAGAGCTGTTATTGCTAGGAGTTTCAGCTACAGGACCCATGGCCATCAGGTGATCACTAGTGTTGGATGAGCATGCTCGGCCGAACACTAATTTTACTTGAACATCACGATGCTCGGCACATTGCGGTGTTCGGCCGAATACCTTGTGCGCTCGAGCGCGATGCTCGAGTCTCCTCCCCGCATGTTAGTTGGCTGCTACGCAGCCAATAAACATGCAGGTGAGTACTGCTATTCACTGTAATGCCGTAGCCATGTTGGTTACTGGCATTACAGTGATTGACTGGCCGAAACGCGTCATCGGGTGATATATAGCACCTGATGACACATGTTCTGCCTTAGTCTTAGTCAGGGAGAGCTGGAGAGAAGAAGGGAGAGATAGTGTAGGGAGTGAAATAAGAATATTTTAACTTTTATACTTGTTATAGACCAAAAAGTCCTTTTAAGGACTATAGTTGTGTGTGGCAGCAATATATATTTTTAGCGCAACCTGCACTAAATTGCTAAAACTTGTTAGAGACCCAAAAGTCCTTGTAAGGACTATAGTTGTATCTGGCAGCAATATATATTTTTAGTGCAACCTGCGCTAAATAGCTTGCAATTGTTTGGCCGCTGCAGACAGCGACATTATCTGTGCTACATCTCCTGTGTAACGTGTGCGCAGCCTAAAAATATCTGTGCACATCCAGTGTACTTTTTCTGAGACAGGTGTCCGCTGCAGACAGTTACATTACCTGCGCTACATCTCCTGTATAACATTTGCGTATCCCGAACTATCAGTGACATTAATTCAGTGTAATTCTTTTATTGGTGACAGCGACATTACTTGCTCTAGACCTCCTGTTTTACGTGTGCGCATCCTAAATATCAGTGACATTCATTCAGTGTAATTTTTTATTAGGCGGTGGTGACAGCGACATTACTTGCGACTATACCTCCTGTTTAACGTGTGCACATCCTAAAAATATCAGTGACATTCTGTGTACTTTATTTGCGCATACACTTACAAAACCTGCGCTACTGTACGTGTGACATATTTGCAAGCATATATACAATTTAATATGCTTAAGGCGAACAGTAAGGGACGGGTAAGTGGCCGTGCTGGTGCACGCATAGACCTTGGCTCTGGGCGCGGTGAAACAGTGCCTGCTGCCAGAGCACAAGAAACACACTCATTCACGATACCTAGCTTCATGTCCCAGTTTGCAGGGCGGCGCAGGAACACCACTCTCGAAGTCAGACCAGTGCGACCAGGTGGTCGGTTGGATTGCAGCAGATAATGCTTCCAGTCAGGTTAAGCACCACCCTGTCTTCGACAAAGTCCAGTCTCAGTAGCCAAGAGTCTAGGTCAACAGATTATTAGGATGAGACACATCCGAGCTCTGTAGAGCATCCGAGCATCCTAAAGTGTTCTTATTAAGCACTCGATCACTTTAGTGCTTGACCAACACTAGTGAGCACCGTTGCTTCTCTTTTAGGAAATTTTGTCTGGTTGAGACAACCCCTTTAATGCATGTGAATTGCATATCAATAACCATAGCCATGATACAAGGTCATTTTCGGTGAGAAATTTCCCATTAAGAATTGCATATAAGACTCGCTACTAGCTTGGCTCAATTACCGGATATTATTGGAACACCCATAGAAGTGAATGGAGAGCGTGCCGCGCATGCACAGTGAGTTATCTTTCGCTTTGGGAGCTCCATTCTGAAGATAGAAGGTGGGACTCACACCAGTTTGACATGGGTAGCATATCTTCGCAATATGGCACCAATGTCTGAGATGACACAACCCCTTTAAGCACTGAATCGATGTGACAATTAGAGTTGAATGAATTGAATCCAACAAAGTGGAATTTGATCCGAATTTCAGGATAAATTTGATTTGCTGCAAAGCCAAATTTCCTCGTGTTTCATGGTAACGAATCGATTTAACCTGAAATAGTGTAAAAAAAAAAAAATCATACTTGCCTCATCGAGCCAAGCGCCGTCATCTTGATTGAAGATCTTGAACAAAATCCTGTGCGCGGTCACGTATGACTTATGATTTTCTAGTAAGATGGCGGCGGCCGGCCTGTCACAATCAAATGGAGGCAATAAGTATGATTACATTTTTTTCTGTAATTTTTACTCCCAGATGTAATGAACGTGGCATCTAAGGCTACTTTCACACTAGCGCTTGATCGGATCCGTTCTGAACGGATCCGATCATATTAATGCAGACGGAGGCTCCGTTCAGTACAGATCCGTCTGCATTAATAACTTAGAAAATTTTCTAAGTGCGCAAGATGCCTGAGCGGATCCGTCCAGACTTTCAATGTAAAGTCAATGGGGGACGGATCCGCTTGAAGATTGAGCCATATGGTGACCTCTTCAAGCGGATCCGTTCCCATTGACTTACATTGTAAGTCTGGACGGATCCGCACGCCTCCGCACGGCCAGGCGGACAGCTGAACGCTGCAAGCAGCGCTCAGCTGTCCGCCTGTCCGTGCGGAGGCGAGCGGAGCGGAGGCTGAACGCCGCCAGACTGATGCAGTCTGAGCGGATCCGCTCCATTCAGACTGCATCAGGGCTGGACGGAGGCGTTCGGGTCCGCTCGTGAGCTCCTTCAAACGGAGCTCACGAGCGGACCGACGAACGCTAGTGTGAAAGTAGCCTAAGGGGTACAAAGATAGGGAGCGTCGCTATCTCGCTCATCTCTGGTGAAGAAATTAGCTCATCTCTCGTGACTACCATACGTGACATGACATCTAATCTCCTATAGAGAATTTCATCATCCCAGTATATGATGATCTTCAATTCTATTTCCTTGAAACATTTCCCATTATAAAACCAGTTGTTTCATTATATGAAGACTTCAGATACTGTAATATTGTAATTTTGGCAATTATTAAATAATTCTGCCTTTGTGCTCTGACAAGTGATTATGATCTTGATTGCTTCTGAAAAGATTGACTTAGAATTTGCTTGGAAAAATACAAAGATTGCCTCTGTTCAGTTTTAAGAGATAATTAGATGCCAGTTGACTAATTCTATGTATTAAAAAGTGCGGCTTGAAGTCAACATCAATATCGGATAAAACAATAATTTCTTTCTGACGATGCTTTGTATAATTGTCTGTAACCTTTTTAAATGAAACCCTTCTTTTTCAACAGATATTTTATAATTCAAAATAAGTAAAACATGTTTTATGTAAAAGAGCTTTGGGGAATAGTTTATATTTAAGGGGTCGTCCCATCTGGGACAAATATGGCATATCGATATGCCTTAAATATGCCTTAAACATCAGATAGCTGCTAGTGTTCGGCGAGCATGCTCGGCCGAACACAAGTTCGTCTCAAGCATCGCTATGCTCGGACGAATATCGCGTGATGATCGAGTCAGTGTATTTAAATCTAATCTCTTTCACACTTGCGTATTTCTTTTCCGACATAGAGTTCCGTCGTCGGGGCTCTATGCCGGAAGAATCCTGATCAGTTTTATCCTAATGCATTCTGAATGGAGAGAAATCCGTTCAGGATGCATCAGGATGTCTTCAGTTCAGGACTGAAACGTTTTTTGGCCGGAGAAAATACCGCAGCATGCTGCGCTTTTTGCTCCGGCCAAAAATCCTGAACACTTGCCGCAAGGCCGGATCCGGAATTAATGGCCATTGAAAGGCATTAATCCGGATCTGGCCTTAAGCTAAACGTCGTTTCGGCGCATTGCCGGATCCAACGTTTAGCTTTTTCTGAATGGTTACCATGGCTGCCAGGACGCTAAAGTCCTGTTTGCCATGGTAAAGTGTAGTAGGGAGCGGGGGAGCAGTATACTTACTGTCCGTGCGGCTACCGGGGCGCCTCAGAGTGACGTAAGGGCGCCCCACACGCATGGATGACGTGATCGCATGGATCACGTCATCCATGCGCATGGGGCGCTCTGACGTCATTCTGGAGCGCCCCGGGAGCCGCACGGGCGGTAAGTATACTGCTCCCCCGCTCCGCACTACTACTATGGCAACCAGGACTTTAATAGCTTCCTGGCTGCCATAGTAACACTGAACGCATTTTGAAGACTGATCAGTCTTCAAATGCTTTCAGTTCACTTGCGGTGTGACGGATCCGGCGGGCACTTCCGGCAACGGAAGTGCACGCGGGATCCTAACAACGCATGTGTGAAAGAGGCCTAAATAAATTACAGTGATATACAAACACAAAGATAAGTAACAGTCACTGAGTCATAATACAGACGGGCAAGCTCCATCGACCAGTGCGCAAAATGGCACACGGCCGACGCCCATATGATACAAATAGATGTGATGGTAGCAAGACATTTTACCCTGATAATGTCTTTAATGGAGCTGAGCTTTCTGTTCCAAAATTAAGGGGCACATTTATTAAGACTGATATTTTAGACGCTGGTCTTAATAAAGCCCTAAGCTGACAGTGGTCGAGCTGAAGTTATGAAGGTATTGAAAACCATATACAGTATGTCTTAAATGAGAATACCCCTTTAAATAAAACCTTATTGCACAAGAAAAATACCTATGGCGTATAGAAAGGCTACAATTTTGTGTCTGCAACAATCTGCTGTGTATGAACAAAGCCTAAGAGTGGATAAACGTGCAGTTTTGATACCAAAGCCAGGAGTAGTTTGAATAGAGAACAAAGAGAATTTTTTACCTAAAATTCACTTTTCTTTATGCTCCTCTCCTGGCTTTCTCTACAAAAAAAAACAAAACTGCAGGTCATTTTAGAAATCAGTCATGTTTTTTTAAGGGGTCCTCCAGGAATTAAGAAAATGAAAATACTTAAATTTTACTTTATTATTAATACATTCCTAAATACATTCTGATTAGTTATAATGGCGTGTTTTGTCTAGGGATCAATCATTAGGAGAAATAAAATCACCACTGTCCTATAGTACACACAAAACCTGTCCTAATCACACAGGAGGACAAGTTGCTTCAAAACACTGAGCTAAAGAGCTGCCTCATCCTCCTCTCTGCTCTGTTTGTCAGGGATTATGATCCTGAATACTGATGATAAGATCTTCAGCTGAATCTCTGTAGGAATGGAGGTCATGAGGAGACAAAAAGTACAGAGAGGACGGACAAAGCTCAAGTCAAGCTTGACAAAGGCCTAATTTCACTATACTTGGAGTGATGCCTCATCTTTGCTTTTTGTATCTATCTATCTAATATATATATATATATATATATATATATATTCTATCTATTTTATTTATTTATGTTATTTATTTATTTTTTGCACTTATATAGCGCTGACTTATTCTGCAATGCTTTACATACATTATCATCAGCCTGTCCCCAATGGTGCTCACAATCTAAGTTCCCTATATCTATCTATCTATCTCATATCAAATTATCTATTTATCTGTCTATCTATCTATCTATCTATCTATCTATCTATCTATCTATCTATCTATCAGTGAGTTCAGACTGAATCAGCAACTTTCACTGTTATAAGTTTAGGAAATGTTAGTGTTTGATAAATGTGAAAATGTGAATTTTGGTTTTATGAAAAATGTATTTCTAGTATCCAAAAGCTTCTGCAGAAGATAGAACCCCAGTTACCACTTTCCGATGATACTATAATTCAGTTAATTACTGAAAACCAACAGAAATAAATTAGCATGGAATTGCTTGCTTTTGTAAATCTACAGTGATAACACCAAATAAATACTGAAAACACTCGAAACGCACTTTATCTCCATTCAAATTGCATATGTCCTGCTCACTCCACAGCATAGCGTCTGCGTTCCCAATTCAGATTTCATATTGCAATGTAATTATTCATGGAGCACCATTATAAAGCGCTAGGCTCTTCTATTGTCAGGCTGTCAATAGGGCAGCACTAGCTCACACTCATCTCCTCTTCGCTCCACTTCTGTTCTGAATGGGTTTCTTTTGTGTGAAAGTCTAAATGAGATTGTTTTATGTGATTTTCCAATTAGTTTTCTCACTGCACTCGTGAAAGGGAACATTTATGCTATTTATTTTTTAAATTATCTCCTGACGCGTTTCTTTACCTGGAACCTGAAACGCGTTGGCCAAGTGATCCTTCTTTTATGGTGGAGACAATAAGTTGGAAAAGACGTCATTTTAAAAAACAATATAATTAGCGAGCACAGGTAGGGTGCCTTTTATTATATTACATTTACTTCCCCTCTAGATATAAAATAAAAGACCCAGATGTCAATGCGCATAATACATTTTTTCCATTAGGAACATCTGTCTCTTTGGCAGACTAATTAGGTAATTTGCTTGGCATCAATAGAGCTATCATACCTTTGGGTCTATGTAAAAGTGATCTGCAGATGGTCCCCCCCTTTTTCTCTTGGACCGGACAACATGTTCCTGGACTCTTTTGTTTGAATTGATATTTTTATATGAATGTTTATTAAAAAAATAATTCTGTTCTTTCTCCAAGTTTTAGTACAGTTAATATACACTTAGATTTGTATTATTAGTATTATTATAACATTTTTATATTTAGTATTTTTTTATATTTACTTCTTTTAAATATTTCTTTTTTTCTTTTTGTATTTTGTATTATTTTTATATCACTCAATAGATTATATTTTTAGCGTTTTCAATTATTTTTCAATCTATTATCTTGTCCTTTATTTAAATAGTTTTTTATTTAGTTTAATAGCTTCAGTAAGATCATTTTTGTTGCAATTAACTTGAAGATCGACCTCGGTTTTCTGCCATTCTGTTCATTGAAAGTATACAGCAAAATGTCCTTGACAGGAGTATATACACACTACTGTATGAAAGCTGCCTGCAGTTTCTTCTGTTGGAATCAATCAAAAGGTCAAGATGATAAATTACTCATAGCTAAAGATATAATTAATCATGTAGTGTATGGACACCAGGGGTTATATGTACTTCTAATACAATACTCTCCACGGTGTTAAGGGCACATTAACACTAAAGCATCCAGTCTATATAACTGGAGTATTTTCAGAGGAACTGCTATATTAATTTAGATCAGTAGTATATTTGAATATGTTAAACTTTAAAATATATTTTATTACAGAAAGTGGCATCATTCTCACTTTTCAGTAGCCTGTAGTTCCCCCTTTTGCTTGACGTCTCCATGTAAATGTTCAGTAATCTCCTGTGTCACTAAGAATCCATTTAGTGTCTATAGAATAAATAGTAGAGCGAGAGGAGGTGGATGTAGATGCAATTTCTTAATGCAGGATAGACTGTAGTACAAAGTCTAAAGATTTTCCTGGTTTTCATTCTTAGCCTTTAAAAGGAAGGGTGGACCTTGCTGTAGGAAGAATTGAGTTTCCTAAAATGGTCATGGATTGGAGACTGTAGGGCTGTCGGAGAAAAGAAAGGCAGTATGCGACAAGCTAACTCATGAGACAGGAGTGAAGTCAGGAGATTGCTAGAAGTCAAGATCAGGAGTAGAGTTGAGCGAACACCTGGATGTTCGGGTTCGAGAAGTTCGGCCGAACATCCCGGAAATGTTCGGGTTCGGGATCCGAACCCGATCCGAACTTCGTCCCGAACCCGAACCCCATTGAAGTCAATGGGGACCCGAACTTTTCGGCACTAAAAAGGCTGTAAAACAGCCCAGGAAAGAGCTAGAGGGCTGCAAAAGGCAGCAACATGTAGGTAAATCCCCTGCAAACAAATGTGGATAGGGAAATGAATAAAAATAAAAATTAAATAAATAAAAATTAACCAAAATCAATTGGAGAGAGGTCCCATAGCAGAGAATCTGGCTTCACGTCACCCACCACTGTAAGAGTCCATTTTCATAAATTTAGGCCCAGCACCCAGGCAGAGGAGAGAGGTCCCGTAACAGAGAATCTGGCTTCATGTCAGCAGAGAATCAGTCTGCATGTCATAGCAGAGAATGAGGCTTCACGTCAGCCACCACTGCAACAGTCCATTGGCATATATTTAGGCCCAGCACCCAGGCAGAGGAGGGAGGTCCCGTAACAGAGAATCTGGCTTCATGTCAGCAGAGAATTAGTCTGCATGTCATAGCAGAGAATGAGGCTTCACGTCAGCCACCACTGCAACAGTCCATTGGCATATATTTAGGCCCAGCACACACACAGGCAGAGGAGAGAGGTCCCGTAACAGAGAATCTGGCTTCATGTCAGCAGAGAATCAGTCTGCATGTCATAGCAGAGAATGAGGCTTCACGTCAGCCACCACTGCAACAGTCCATTGGCATATATTTAGGCCCAGCACCCAGGCAGAGGAGGGAGGTCTCGTAACAGAGAATCTGGCTTCATGTCAGCAGAGAATCAGTCTGCATGTCATAGCAGAGAATGAGGCTTCACGTCAGCCACCACTGCAACAGTCCATTGGCATATATTTAGGCCCAGCACACACACAGGCAGAGGAGAGAGGTCCCGTAACAGACAATCTGGCTTCATGTCAGCAGAGAATCATTCTGCATGTCATAGCAGAGAATCAGGCTTCACGTCACCCAACATTGGAACAGTCCATTGGCATATATTTAGGCCCCGGCACCCAGACACAGGAGAGGTTCATTCAACTTTGGGTAGCCTCGCAATATAATGGTAAAATGAAAATAAAAATAGGATTGAATGAGGAAGTGCCCTGGAGTCCAATAATATATGGTTAAGGGGAGGTAGTTAATGTCTAATCTGGACAAGGGACGGACAGATCCTGTGGGATCCATGCCTGGTTCATTTTTATGAACGTCAGCTTGTCCACATTGGCTGTAGACAGGCGGCTGCGTTTGTCTGTAATGACGCCCCCTGCCGTGCTGAATACACGTTCAGACAAAACGCTGGCCGCCGGGCAGGCCAGCACCTCCAAGGCATAAAAGGCTAGCTCTGGCCACGTGGACAATTTAGAGACCCAGAAGTTGAATGGGGCCGAACCATCAGTCAGTACGTGGAGGGGTGTGCACACGTACTGTTCCACCATGTTAGTGAAATGTTGCCTCCTGCTAACACGTTGCGTATCAGGTGGTGGTGCAGTTAGCTGTGGCGTGTTGACAAAAGTTTTCCACATCTCTGCCATGCTAACCCTGCCCTCAAAGGAGCTGGCATTGACACAGCTGCCTTGGCGACCTCTTGCTCCTCCTCTGCCTTGGCCTTGGGCTTCCACTTGTTCCCCTGTGACATTTGGGAATGCTCTCAGTAGCGCGTCTACCAACGTGCGCTTGTACTCGCGCATCTTCCTATCACGCTCCAGTGCAGGAAGTAAGGTGGGCACATTGTCTTTGTAGCGTGGATCCAGCAGGATGGCAACCCAGTAGTCCGCACAGGTTAAAATGTGGGCAACTCTGCTGTCGTTGCGCAGGCACTGCAGCATGTAGTCGCTCATATGTGCCAGGCTGCCCAGGGGTAAGGACAAGCTGTCCTCTGTGGGAGGCGTATCGTCATCGTCCTGCCTTTCCCCCCAGCCACGCACCAGTGATGGACCCGAGCTGCGTTGGGTGCCACCCCGCTGTGACCATGCTTCATCCTCATCCTCCTCCACCTCCTCCTCATCCTCGTCCTCCTCGTCCTCCAGTAGTGGGCCCTGTCTGGCCACATTTGTACCTGGCCTCTGCTGTTGCCAAAAACCTCCCTCTGAGTCACTTCGAAGAGACTGGCCTGAAAGTGCTAAAAATGACCCCTCTTCCTCCTCCTCCTCCTCCTGGGCCACCTCCTCTTGCATCATCGCCCTAAGTGTTTTCTCAAGGAGACATAGAAGTGGTATTGTAACGCTGATAACGGCGTCATCGCCACTGGCCATGTTGGTGGAGTACTCAAAACAGCGCAACAGGGCACACAGGTCTCGCATGGAGGCCCAGTCATTGGTGGTGAAGTGGTGCTGTTCTGTAGTGCGACTGACCCGTGCGTGCTGCAGCTGAAACTCCACTATGGCCTGCTGCTGCTCGCACAGTCTGTCCAGCATGTGCAAGGTGGAGTTCCACCTGGTGGGCACGTCGCATATGAGGCGGTGAGCGGGAAGGCCGAAGTTACGCTGTAGCGCAGACAGGCGAGCAGCAGCAGGATGTGAACGCCGGAAGCGCGAACAGACGGCCCGCACTTTATGCAGCAGCTCTGACATGTCGGGGTAGTTGTGAATGAACTTCTGCACCACCAAATTCAGCACATGCGCCAAGCAAGGGATGTGCGTCAAATTGGCTAGTCCCAGAGCTGCAACGAGATTTCGCCCATTATCGCACACCACCAGGCCGGGCTTGAGGCTCACCGGCAGCAACCACTCGTTGGTCTGTTGTTCTATACCCCGCCACAACTCCTGTGCGGTGTGGGGCCTGTCCCCCAAACATATGAGTTTCAGAATGGCCTGCTGACGTTTACCCCGGGCTGTGCTGAAGTTGGTGGTGAAGGTGTGTGGCTGACTGGATGAGCAGGTGGAAGAAGAGGAGGAGGAAGCCGAGAAGGAGGAGGTGGCAACAGGAGGCAAAGAATGTTGCCCTGCGATCCTTGGCGGCGGAAGGACGTGCGCCAAACAGCTCTCCGCCTGGGGCCCAGCTGCCACTACATTTACCCAGTGTGCAGTTAGGGAGATATAGCGTCCCTGGCCGTGCTTACTGGTCCACGTATCTGTGGTTAGGTGGACCTTGCCACAGATGGCGTTGCGCAGTGCACACTTGATTTTATCGGATACTTGGTTGTGCAGGGAAGGCACGGCTCTCTTGGAGAAGTAGTGGCGGCTGGGAACAACATACTGTGGGACAGCAAGCGACATGAGCTGTTTGAAGCTGTCTGTGTCCACCAGCCTAAATGACAGCATTTCATAGGCCAGTAGTTTAGAAATGCTGGCATTCAGGGCCAGGGATCGAGGGTGGCTAGGTGGGAATTTACGCTTTCTCTCAAATGTTTGTGAGATGGAGAGCTGAACGCTGCCGTGTGACATGGTTGAGACGCTTGGTGACGGAGGTGGTGGTGGTGTTGGTGGTACATCCCCTGTTTGCTGGGCGGCAGGTGCCAACGTTCCTCCAGAGGCGGAGGAAGAGGCCAAGGCGGCAGCAGCAGAAGAGGCCGAGGCGGCAGCAGCAGAAGAGGTAGCAGGGGGAGCCTGAGTGACTTCCTTGGTTTTAAGGTGTTTACTCCACTGCAGTTCATGCTTTGCATGCAGGTGCCTGGTCATGCAGGTTGTGCTCAGGTTCAGAACGTTAATGCCTCGCTTAAGGCTCTGATGGCACAGCGTGCAAACCACTCGGGTCTTGTCGTCAGCACATTGTTTGAAGAAGTGCCATGCCAGGGAACTCCTTGAAGCTGCCTTTGGGGTGCTCGGTCCCAGATGGCGGCGGGCAGTAGCAGGCGGAGTCTCTTTGCGGCGGGTGTTCTGCTTTTGCCCACTGCTCCCTCTTTTGCTACGCTGTTGGCTCGGTCTCACCACTGCCTCTTCCTCCGAACTGTGAAAGTCAGTGGCACGACCTTCATTCCATGTGGGGTCTAGGACCTCATCATCCCCTGCATCGTCTTCCACCCAGTCTTGATCCCTGACCTCCTGTTCAGTCTGCACACTGCAGAAAGACGCAGCAGTTGGCACCTGTGTTTCGTCATCATCAGAGACATGCTGAGGTGGTATTCCCATGTCCTCATCATCAGGAAACATAAGTGGTTGTGCGTCAGTGCATTCTATATCTTTCACCGCTGGGGAAGGGCTAGGTGGATGCCCTTGGGAAACCCTGCCAGCGGAGTCTTCAAACAGCATAAGAGACTGCTGCATAACTTGAGGCTGAGACAGTTTCCCTGGTATGCATGGGGGTGATGTGACAGACTGATGGGGTTGGTTTTCAGGCGCCATCTGTGCGCTTTCTGCAGAAGACTGGGTGGGAGATAATGTGAACGTGCTGGATCCACTGTCGGCCACCCAATTGACTAATGCCTGTACCTGCTCAGGCCTTACCATCCTTAGAACGGCATTGGGCCCCACCATATATCGCTGTAAATTCTGGCGGCTACTGGGACCTGAGGTAGTTGGTACACTAGGACGTGTGGATGTGGCAGAACGGCCACGTCCTCTCCCAGCACCAGAGGGTCCACTAACACCACCACGACCATGTCCACGTCCGCGTCCCTTACTAGATGTTTTTCTCATTGTTATGGTTCACCACAACAACAAAAATATTATTTGGCCCAATGTATTGTATTCAAATTCAGCGGGATATAAATTTGAGGCCTAGTATTTAGGCGCTGGGTGACCGGTATGGATTTACTAACAGAATTAGACTTGGAAATGCACAGTAGCGTGTGTGTGAAGTTATTCTGAATGACCCTATGTGCACCTTGAATATTATATACCCTTTTAGGGATAGATTTCAAATAGCTCTGATATAGCAGAAACCACTAAATTATGAAATTGCTAAATTGGGAATTGTATTTCAACCCAGAACAAAAAATGTGCTTTGACGGACACTAAATAACTTTCCCAGCCACAACAGGACAGCGGTAACGAGAGATTTAGCGGGATATAAATTTGAGGCCTAGTATTTAGGCGCTGGGTGACCGGTATGGATTTAGTGACAGAATTAGACTTGGAAATGCACAGTAGCGTGTGTGTGAAGTTATTCTGAATGACCCTATGTGCACCTTGAATATTATATACCCTTTTAGGGATAGATTTCAAATAGCTCTGATATAGCAGGAACCACTAAATTATGAAATTGCTAAATTGGGAATTGTACTTCAACCCAGAACAAAAAATGTGCTTTGACGGACACTAAATAACTTTCCCAGCCACAACAGGACAGCGGTAACGAGAGATTTAGCGGGATATAAATTTGAGGCCTAGTATTTAGGCGCTGGGTGACCGGTATGGATTTAGTGACAGAATTAGACTGGGAAATACACAGTTGCGTGTGTGTGTGAAGTTATTCTGAATGACCCTATGTGCACCTTGAATATTATATACCCTTTTAGGGATAGATTTCAAATAGCTCTGATATAGCAGGAACCACTAAATTATGAAATTGCTAAATTGGGAATTGTACTTCAACCCAGAACAAAAAATGTGCTTTGACGGACACTAAATAACTTTCCCAGCCACAACAGGACAGCGGTAACGAGAGATTTAGCGGGATATAAATTTGAGGCCTAGTATTTAGGCGCTGGGTGACCGGTATGGATTTAGTGACAGAATTAGACTGGGATATGGCCAAAAAATAACCACACTATTGCTGGTTAAATGCACTTGGTGACGGGCGCAGCTTGCCCCTGATGTAGTATATGGCCAAAAAATGAACAGACTATTGCTGGTTAAATGCACTTGGTGTCACAGCTTGACGAACCACACTACTGAGGGTTAAATGCACTTGGTGACGGGCGCAGCTTGCCCCTGATGTAGTATATGGCCAAAAAATGAACAGACTATTGCTGGTTAAATGCACTTGGTGACGGGCGCAGCTTGCCCCTGATTTAGTATATGGCCAAAAAATGAACAGACTATTGCTGGTTAAATGCACTTGGTGTGATAGCTTGACCAACCACACTACTGAGGGTTAAATGCACTTGGTGACGGGCGCAGCTTGCCCCTGATGTAGTATATGGCCAAAAAATGAACAGACTATTGCTGGTTAAATGCACTTGGTGTCACAGCTTGACGAACCACACTACTGAGGGTTAAATGCACTTGGTGACGGGCGCAGCTTGCCCCTGATGTAGTATATGGCCAAAAAATAAACAGACTATTGCTGGTTAAATGCACTTGGTGTGACAGATTCACCCTGATGTAGGCTTTAGCCAAAAAACAACCACACCATTGAGGGTTAAATGCACTTGGTGACAGGCGCAGCTTGCCCCTGATTTAGTATATGGCCAAAAAATGAACAGACTATTGCTGGTTAAATGCACTTGGTGTGACAGCTTCACCCTGATGTAGGCTTTAGCCAAAAAACAACCACACCATTGAGGGTTAAATGCACTTGGTCGCAGCACCGCACAAGACACAAAATGGCCGCCGATCACCCCAGAAAAAAGTGACTGACAAACGGTCTGGGCAGCCTAAAAACAGTGAGTGAGCATTTGAATTTTAGCAGCTCAATGATGCACAGCTGCAGATCGATCGATTAATCAAGTGAAGTCCTTTGGAGGAGTTAATCTGCCTAATCTCGCCCTACTGTCGCATCCGCAACCTCTCCCTACGCTAATCAGAGCAGAGTGACGGGCGGCGCTATGTGACTCCAGCTTAAATAGAGGCTGGGTCACATGGTGCTCTGGCCAATCACAGCCATGCCAATAGTAGGCATGGCTGTGACGGCCTCTTGGGGCAAGTAGTATGACGCTTGTTGATTGGCTGCTTTGCAGCCTTTCAAAAAGCACCAAGAAAGCGTCACAAAAGCGCCAAGAAAGCGACGAACACCGAACCCGAACCCGGACTTTTACGAAAATGTCCGGGTTCGGGTCCGTGTCACGGACACCCCAAAATTCGGTACGAACCCGAACTATACAGTTCGAGTTCGCTCATCCCTAATCAGGAGTAGGACAACAAGTAACACTCATAGAAACCAAAGTATTTAAATTAGAGATGAGTGAATCAATTTATTAGAATCAAATTTCACCCCATTTTTTTTTATTCTGATTCAGTAGAATCTGAATTTCTTCAGATTCTTTGAAAGAGAGAGATACTTTTTTAAGCTTTAAAAGTACTCTGAGTCAAATGTATTTGCCGATTCGGACAAATTGGACCAAAATGAATTTTAGGAAATTTGGTCATCTCTCATTTTAAATTACCATGCAACACATGGCAGGACTGTTCCACTTTAAATAAGTTGCCAGGCATGACATCATCTTCTCAGGCACGGCTGTACTGCCAGAGCAGGAGGCCACTGTCCGTGGTGGAAGATGGAAGGCAGAGCCTTCCTAAAGATTACTAAAGATTATATCTGGATTTTTGATATGGATGGATAACCCCTCTGGCTTTTAAAGTCTTTTTGGATTAATTGGCACCAGCTTTTAAAGTCTTGCTATTATCTAGGCAGACTGTAGCTACTAATACGAAGACTGATACCGATCTATTTTTCATAAGCAGGCGAGATATTACGGGGCCTCTAATGAAACACCACAGTGTAGCTGGATACTAATTTAAACTTTACAATTAGCGTTCTAGTATGAGTGAAATGTACATTCTTTAAATTAGTCATCACATGGAAGATTAAAAGAACTCCTGCTTTAAAACTGAGCATGAAAAAAAAGAAATATAAATAAGTAAAGATATGGTGAACCATTGGGGACTTGCTCTTCTTCTCCTACAGCTCTTTGGCACTATGATATAAAAAAATCACACCGCTGGGGGGAAGTACAATTTGTAACAATGTTATTGGAAAACCCAGAAAGACATTTTGAGTTGGATCTCTGCACTTCAGTCTCCTAATGATTTATTTTAGCCAACTTTGCAACTTATTTATTTATTTATTTTAAAGCAAGTCTTTATTTGTTGCAGTTCTGTTATTTATTTCATGTTTTTAGTTAAGTTATTATAATTTGGGACTTAATAAGGTTGCCCTGTGCATTACATTCTGTTGAACCCCCCATCTACAGTATATGGTGTATAGTTATATAAACTAACTATACTATTCAATGCTATTTTTCCATGTAGTAGTTTAAGTAATAATGCTATACATTGCCACCGCCTGTGCTGTGTACACTGTAAAAGTAACATACTGTACAATGTCTAAGTAACAAAATCACGCAATGCCTAATTAAATACCATATACAGTGCGGAAATACCAACAAACTGGGGCCAAATAACAGCTTCATACATACAGCAATCTAATAATGAAATGCAAAAATTATTCTGAATAACTCTATTAAAATAATAGTAATAATGTTATAATAAAGGCTGTTATTAATAGCAAGGTCAGTGATTTTTAGTAAAGTCAAGTGCTAGGTCATCGGTGGTGCACCATTCAGCAGGAATGGCTGATGTACCCTGTGTAACAGCATTGGTTGCACAAACCTAAGGATGTGTCCTTCTGTTGTAATTTTCTGTCAAATTGTGAAAAATTCTGTTAATCCAGCTCTCCTCTCTGCTTTTAGTAGTAACCATTTCTGACCACCATTACAACTCCAATAAATCAAGCAGCTGACCACCATTGAAGCTCCTTCAAACTGGATGAAAAGTTGCAGTGGTGGATATATTGGCTAGCATATGTTATTAAATATGACAAAATAGACCTAGACTGATTAATGAGGATCTCAAAAAAAGGCAGGTGTAGGCTTCTAGATCAACATTAGCAGAAGAGCTTAATAACAGGGTTCTGTTATTGACTATCAGATGTGGGTAGCTTAAATGGAGCCCTAGAGCTGAGGAACCGTGTTCTCTGGAGTAATGGTATACACTTCACCATCTGGCAGAATGATAGATGAATCTAAGCATGAGGAAACAGTGTAGAAAATATCTGTATAACTCAAGAAAGGTCAATAAATAGTTGGTTTGCTGAGTTAGGTGCGGAAAACTGGGCTGGTCTACAGAGACCTATGATCGCAACCCCTTTAGGTATCTTTGGGATTACTTGGATAACCAGGACTTATACTAAAACATCAATGCTGAGCTCTAAACTCTTGTAGTTTAGTAGACCCAATATCCTCAGAAAAATGGTGGCAGTTATAGCAAATAGAGATGAATAAAGTTTTCAAAAAACTTTGTCAAGAAATTTGATTAGTAATGAATTACTTCATCACAAATCACTTTTCATTGTATGGAGTAGGCGCAATGATGGGGAACGCGCCGCTCCCATCATTTATCCCCTTAGATGCCACGTTTAATGTGATTGCGGCATCTAAGACTCACATTCAGGTGGTCAGGGAGTTAATATGGGTGTTAAAAAAATAAAATAATCACCTCATCCACTTGATTGTGAAGAGGCCACCCGCTCCCGTCTTGATTGAAGAAAACCCTGATCACGCTGGCCATACATGGTGACGTCATCACACGGCCAGTGTGATCACATGGTAAAGTCTTCACGCTTGCCACAGGTCCTTTGGTGGGTTTTTGTCAAGACTACAGCGGACAACCTCTCTGCGATCAAGTGGATGAGGAGAGCATAATTTTTGCATTTTCAGCCACCATTTTAGGAAAAATGATACGTTACCATGAAGAGCAAGGAAATTCGGATTTGCGGTGAATCTAATTTTTCATAAACTTCTGATCGAATTCCACTTCGGATGCTTCGATACGCTCAACACTAATAGCAACAAATGGGGATGCCACCAACTCCATCATAATTATGAAATGAGATGGTCATCTAACTTATATGGATTTCATATTCAGGTTTGTACAATTTACATAACAGATTTAACAAGAAGTTCCATATTGGCGACCAAAAAGTGGCTTTTAATATACCTTAAACAATCTAAAGTCTGAGTCACAAGAGCTTGTTGTATCTCCAGTAGGTACTGTTGCCCAGCAACATAATGTCCCTGTATTTGCTATGCCGTTTCACTGTAAAGAGTTGACTTCGGTTCTTTGTTGTGGTGGCCCGAGGCTGTATACTAGTCTCATTCTTTTTTTCACTCTCACATCTTTGTGGCCAGAGGCAAACACCAATGTTTTCTGACTTGTAAAGTATGTTCTCAACAGAAAAATTTCATATGTAGCACCTGGACAATATGCATTGTGTTTTTTTACCTTCATTGCAAATGGCAAATTACTGTAAATAATTGTATCAAGGACAAATAGTCCAAACAGTTAAAAGAAAAAAATTCAAAACCCTAAAGTATAGTTACTCTTGAGGAGTGCTGGTTCTTCTTGAATAGTGTTGAGCACGAATATTCGAATTGCGAATTTTTTTCTCGAATATCGCGATTTCGAGATTTCACAAATATTTAGAATATAGTGCTATATATTCGCGAAATCGAATATTCGTTATATTTTTTTTTATGCTCCAGTCAGTGCCCGTTGCCGCTTCTGCCGACTTCCGTGCTTATGGAGCGTCCCCATCACCATGGGAACGTCTCCATATACTAGAATGTACTGTCCGATTTGAGAATTACGTTGAAATCGCAATTCGATTAATTCAAGTTATAATAATCGAATTGCGATTTCAACTTAACTGCTATATTCCATATTCGTTAATTCTAGCTCTAGCCTAATATGGAATATAGTAGTACTAAGTTGAAATCGCCATGCGATTGTTTCGAGTTATATTAATCGCATTGCGATTTCAACTTGGACCTGGTTTACTATGGTTGGCTTCAATGGCTTGGTAGAATTTGCGAATATGACGAATGTATTCGTCATATTCCACAAAACGAAGATAACGAATGTATTCGTCTATTCCACAAAACGAAGATATTCTCCATCTTCGTTTTAGCTACCTATTCATCAACTTCGCGAATTCTAGCAATCATATAGGAAAGTTTACTATAGAGACAGCTAAGTTTAATTCGCTATGCGATTATATTACTTAGCTTTTTTTTAAAAATAAATAGAATAATTATAATACCTGATAATTATTATAATTATTCTATTTATAAAAAAAAAAAGCTAAGTAATATAATCGCATAGCGAATTAAACTTAGCTGTCTCTATAGTCAACTTTCCTATATGAGTTTTGTGGAATAGACGAATACATTCGTTATCTTCGTTTTGTGGAATATGACAAATACATTCGTCATATTCGCAAATTCTGCCAAGACATTGAAGCCAACCATAGTAAACCAGGTCCAAGTTGAAATTGCAATGCAATTAATATAACTCGAAGTAATCGCATGGCGATTTCAACTTAGTACTGCTATATTCCATATTCGTTAATTCTAGCCTAATATGGAATATAGCAGTGCTAAGTTGAAATCGCAATTCGATTATTATAACTTGAATTAATCGAATTGCGATTTCAACTTAGCACTGCTATATTCCATATTAGGCTAGAATTAACGAATATGGAATATAGCAGCAACCATAGTAAACCAGGTCCAAGTTGAAATTGCAATTCGATTAATTCAAGTTATAATAATCGAATTGCGATTTCAACTTTTTACGTATATTCTTAATATTGCTCTAACTTCGTCTTTTAGAATATTCGTAATATTCTAAAAGACGAAGTTATAGCAATATAACGAATATTCTAAAAGACGAAGTTAGAGCAATATAACGAATATTCTAAAAGACGAAGTTAGAGCAATATTACGAAATTTCGTAAAATACACATAGACTGCAATTTAGCTAATATAGTGCTATAGTAATTTTTTTTATAGTGTACATATTTAACCAAACTTAAATTCAGAAGAGGCAAAAAAAAATTGAGAAAAAAAAATAAGGATTATAGCACTATATTAGCTAAATTACAATCTATATGTGTATTTTACTAAATTTCGTAATATTGCTCTAACTTCGTCTTTTAGAATATTCGTAATATTCTAAAAGTCGAAGTTAGAGCACTATAACGAAATTTCATAAAATACACATATTAGCCTAGTCAATTAGTCATAAGAAAGTTGCATTATACTATTAAAAGAAAAATCGCAATACTCGATTAATCGCATATTATTCACGATAATTGTAAATAATTACGAATATTCGATTTCGACGAATATAACACGAATATTCATACGAATATTCACGAAATATTGCGAAATCGAATATGGCACCTCCCGCTCATCACTATTCTTGAATAGATCCAACTGGTGTAGTGAGTCTTACAGGAAAAATCCCTGGAGAAGAATGCAAATTTGCTCTTCTCCAAACTGAAAATGTCTTCTCTAGTGCAACGTGTAGGTAGATACCCTGTAAATCACTGTCCATCTCAATAAAGATAACCCTACTAATGCTTTAAGGTGTGAGAGAGACAGTTCGCACAAGAGAGATAGTTTTCTTGCTTCAGTAGCAACTTAAAATCATCCATCTATTATACAACTAATCATTTCCCTAAGTGGGAAAATAAAATTAAACATGCTTTGCCTGACCTGCTAAGAAATAAAAACTGAGATATTTGAAGATTTCCACTCTGCTGCTCTATATCCTTCTTCTTATTGGTTACCCATATAGCAAAGGTCTTTAACCTTTCCTACCTCATGAGACACTTTTGAATATGGCAGGTGATGAAGTTGAAGACTAACATGGATCTTACCTTTGTATAAACTCCCTCTAATATGGTTGAAACCCTAGTTTACAGTAGGCAATATTATTTAGAATTTTTTCCAGCTAGCGAGCCATAAAAAGTTGAGGCCAAATCTTCAAATGGCTTCCAGGTAGAAACATGGTGGGTTTACAGAAGTTTTGGTCACACCTGGAGACTAAGGAGACCATAATTAGTGAATGATAAGTTAAGCAAACTTATTGGAGCATTTCCAGTAGGCCCAGTTATGTGTCTGCACTCCCGGGAGCACCCTTAACGTCAATGGATGTTGGAGGACCTCCAGTGTTAAAATTTAAAGACTTTCTACTCTACCTCATGGAGGAATTAGTAAAGGTATTGTATTCCTATTTTGTTAAAACAACCCACCTCCACAGCCTTCTAAGCATACTTCTAGAGAACTAGTTCACTGTATGTAAGAGAGTCCTTAAGTATTTTCTACAGCAGACATTTATTTATGCAGAAGAGTAGAGTAAAGAGTCCTCTACTGTATTTAACGCGATACACTGAAATCCACTTAGTTGAAAGGAACTTATTACCGTCTTGGTGCAGTGTTATTGCTGTGTAATGCTTTTTTGTGCATCCACTATGCAGTTTTACAGCTTGGTTTCTCAAGGGGATAGCTGCTTCACAGAGCAGAACGTAAGTGATGTTGATGAGCAGACTCCATTTCACCACATCTGGGAACTATCGTCTAAACAAATATCCTTATCCTATTTTTCCTTCACCGCCGGTTCACTTGGTTGGATTGTTTAGCACTGTAAGCTCTCTTTTTGTCTTCTAATTGCTATATGATCTGACATTACAGTGACAAGGAACTGTTTAGGGTAATGGAAGAGTTTTGGGATTGCTGTGTACTAGAATACATTTCTTTAAAGAACATGGAAATGAATCTCCAGTATAAGTTATATTTTTTGTGGGGGGTTTTCAGCATGTTTGCTATAGGAAAATAATTCAAAAGTGGATGTTGACAAATCTTCTGTATGTGCCGCTTTGAATATGGTTGACTCATTTAATACCCTTTGCAATCTGGTTCATTAACACATAATGACCCAATGCAAGTATCAGATATTCCATTACTAATAAGACTGGATTTGCTTGGGTCATTGGTTCGGCTTTCCCGATTATTCAGAGAAGCTCTAGTAAGATCCTCCTGAAAAGAGTAAACTGGTAATCTCCAAAACCAAGAAAAATCCAGCTTCCAAGATGCAAAAGGTGGAATCTTTATTGTGCGATTAAAATCCAATACAGGACATCAAAGGTTACAGTAACGCGTTTTAGACCACAAGTAAATCAGGGTCCTTCATCATGACAAAAACCCTGTGTTCAAAACTCAGTTAAAAAGGCTAGTCCACACCTGACACCCCAATCATTGAGTCACATGACCTGATTACTCTGAATCAGAACATGTGTCAACCATAAGAAAAGGGGGTGGGGAATACACATGGAATATATGGAGGACACATTAACAATGCATAAAATAAACTAATGGCAGGCAAATATGAGGTTAATACTGTAATAGGAGATCATGTCTCTTGTTCAGACATTCAGGATAGCGCGTGGTGAGTAAAAACATCCAAAAAGCTTCTCTATCAAGCAGGTTTCTCCTCAGATCGCCACCTCTAGCTGGAATAAAGACCCTTTCTATACCTTGGGCTCTCAAATGGTTCACTTCACCCCCATGTACTACTGCGAAGTGTTCACTACATTGTGATTTTTGTAATGGAGAATGTCTGATATATGTTTGCGGATTCACGATTTTATTTGATTAGAGGTACAACCTACATATTGCAATTGCACAATTGGCAGGTCACTAAGTAGATTGCATTTTTTGTATTGCAATTCAAGTAAGGCCTCATGCACACGACCGTTGTGTGCATTCGCAACCGTTGTTCCGTTTTCCGTTTTTTTCCGCGGACCCATTGACTTTCAATGGGTCCGTGGAAAAATTGGAAAATGCACCGTTTGGCATCTGCGTCCGTGATCCGTGTTTCCAGTCCCTGAAAAAAATATGACCTGTCCTATTTTTTTAACGGACAACGGTTCACGGACCCATTCAAGTCAATAGGTCAGTGAAAAATAACGGATGCACACAAGATTGTCATCTGCGTCCGTGATCCGTGATCCGTGTCCGTTTTTTCCTATCATTTCAAAAACAAACTTGACTTAGATTTTTTTGTTCATTTTTCATGTCCGTGGATCCTCCAAAAATCAAGGAAGACCCACGGAAGAAAAAATGGACACGGATCACGGAACAACGGAAACCGTTTTTGCGGACCGCAAAAAAAAACGTCCGTGTGCATGAGGCCTAACTATTGATACTAAATTGTTTGCCATTAGCTGTAGAATGAAAAGACTGGCTCACTTGAAAATGATCGCAACAATTGCACCTACCGTGCCCGCACTTGTAGCTCCCTTTTGTTAAAAGCCAGGTCGGTGTTACATTGTTTTTTTCTTTATATAAACTAGGACTGATGAGACTGCCCAATGTAGGAGCTTTTTTCGCAGCACATCTAATGCCTCCCGCTATTATTTCTGACCACTTCTCATCAAAGCTGAAGACTGGTAAATGTTTTTTGATGAGTTTGCATATTTCCCGATATTCACCACTGTACTGGGTTACAAAAGTGATGGGAATGTGGCTATCCACTGTACTGCGACCCGCTGCAGCTCTTTCCTAAAGGTGGAGGTGTTCACACTGAAACTAGCAGAATCACCATTGAATTTTAAATCCAAGAAGGTAACCGACCTGGTATCAAAGTGCAACATAAAAGAAATAGAGGGCACACATGTATCCAAGTATTCGCCAAACAGTAAACTGGTAATGAATACATTTTATAATTTTACCGTTTGTTGTCAATTGGTTTTCTTAGACTTTTGATTGGTAGATCTGATGGTTTATGCAATAATATGGGGGCAGGGGACTACTGATCATGGGAACACAAAAGCTAAGACACCTGGTGAAGATCCATGACTCTGTTGGGTTCTGCCAGGCACAGTGCCACCTGGTTCATATTTTGTGTCAGGCATTGCAGCCCATAATTATTAAACTGACCAGTACACTGATGATTAATCAGTCAGGTCAATCACATTGTACAGGAGTACAAGTAGTGCACGATAAGCTACAACACCACACACAGTGCACAGACAAAGGTGGCACAGAGTCTGGTAAAAGATAAAGAGGCCATTAGACTCCATGAAAAGCAGTATCTCTTTTATTCTTAAGCTTAGTGGGGGAATACCGTAAGGACCAGCTTAATGGTTTTATGGAAAAATTGTGAACAGATCCCTATGCAAAGTCATGACAAAGGGGGCTCTGCAAACATCTGAAAAGATTCAGATACTGGTGTGAAAACAGAGGTAGAAACACATTGCTGGGAAAAGGAAACTCAAGTTTACTAAGTAACAGACTTTAACAGTCTCACAAGACTTGAACTTTGGAAACAGACTCAGGTCAGGAGGTGGAGACTGTCACTATGTCTTTGGTGCCTTGCCACCAACCTGTATATCTGAGTCCTGCACTAGCTCCTGGCTATACTTCCATGTTAGCAGAACACACTTCACTTTCTCACAACCGTTCTCTTAGAACTCTATGCATGCAGGTTGCTCACCACATCTGCTTGGCATGAATGGGAGTGTTTAATAAAGACTTTCTCTACTTCTCCAAAGTGGGCCACGTAGGAACGCACACACATGTCTATGCTGGTGAGCCAGATCAGTACCTCTTCCCCAACTTATAGGGCATCTTCTAACGACCAACGAACAACTTATGCTTAAGCTCTACCCACTTGAGTGACGTAGCACCCATGTGCTCTCGTACTCCCACAAGTGTTTGGCCACATCTGACCTTCGCCAGCATGGTATCTGATGCTGAACATTCCTCCATTTCCTTGTCGGCCACAGTCCACCAACAAGGACCTCGATTCACTTTATATGTAATAAAAGAAATGTAAATTTCCATACAAGGGTTGGATAACCGTGAAGGACAACTCCCACTCCATACATCTACAATGAGACCTTTCCTTCACCCCCTGGTGTCTATTTCCATGTTGGTCTTGGATTCCTGTAAAACTCTGAAATGGTGGTGGTGGGATAAGCAGTTCTGTTGTGGATTGTTAAGCGCAGAAGCTTTTTTGTACACACAATGCAAATGCATTTAGGAAAAGCTGCAGTAGACATTGATATAATCATAGACAGAAATATCATCTGTAATTGAAAAATGGATGTGGTTTGTAAGTGAATTAGAACATACATCTCTCTAATGTAATCAATAAATTACAAGTGTAATTCTGCACTACCTACAAAACAGAAACACCAGTCCTTTCTGTCTATATCCTCCTCTAACACATGAAGGGAAATGATACTGCTGTATGGTGTGATTGACCTTTGCTGTAGTGATGAATCTAGATTTATTCCTCCAAATCATAGCATGAAGGGAAGATGCACTATTGTAAAGAGGAATGCGCGGTTCAGGAAGGTATCTAACAACACAAATTACAATTAGCAACCTTAATGAATTAATGTGTGCCGACAGCTCCTCACACCGGAATGGAGCTGGCAAGTTCTAATAATAGACTCCAGTGCATTCATGGCAGCATATTAATATATGCCTAGGAAAAGCTGCAGGAAATGCAGCATCTCTCCAGCAGCTGCCCTGCTGACTTCTTCCAGGAGGTTGCATAATGTGATGTGAGGAGACAATGTTATTATGATACAAGGGACATATCAGTCTTACATTTTAAACTCTGGTTTTATCTCATAATTCCATGCAGTGGAATACAGGTTAAAGCATTTGAAGGGACTGTTCATTCCGATCTCCCTGTTTCCTGGAGTATTGAGTCAGAACAACTGAAAAAAAGGCAGCAGAAAGGAGCTTATGTCAATGTATAAAAATGCAGATCTCTGTGTGCCAAACTGTCGAAAGCTGAGTGATAACCCATATGCGCATTGTGACAGCACCAAGCATCTGTAGTATCCCTTTACTACTTTTTGATTTGTCAAATAATTAAATACTTTACCAAGGAAACAGATTGAATGTTAGGTCATTGTTTTGTTTTAAGAATATATGTTAAATTCTAACTGCAACGTATGCGGAGAATGAAGGCCCCTTAACTCATGCCAGTTTGTGCATCAAGACAGAGACATAAGGCCATGTACACTTTCGTGGGCATTTTTTTAAATTGCATTTTAACCATTTCGGGCTAAATATATATTTTTCAATTGGTTTAACAAAAATGTGTAGCAGTTTTTGAGATACAGGGGTCAGAAATCAGTCTGTTTGCAAGCTGCCACTTTCTGTTTTCTTTGGATGCATCATCAGATGGTTCATATGTAGTTCTTACCTCTGATTTCATGACCTCATAAACATAAGCCATATTTTTATCAGTTTGATAAGAATTGAGCTATAATAATTGTTTATGAGGTCAGGAGATCAGAGGTAAGAATTGCACATGAGCCACCAGATGATGGGCTTTAAAGAAGACACAAAGTGACAGCATGCAAGCTGATTTTTTAACTTCTGTATCTCAGAAACTGCTGAGCACTTTAAATTTTTAAGATTAATTTAAAAAAAAATTTAGCCCAAAATGAGTAACATTTAATCATGAAAAATTCCTTTAAATAGGTTGGACTCTCCCCAATCACTAGTATAAAGAACCATAGTTCTCCATCACTCCCGACCATTCATGGTAAGGAGAACTTGTATGGAGCAGTGGTGGAGCCTGTGTTCTGTTCCATAAAACTTTACAAGATGTATGGAAATAGCAGAGTGAAAGAGCTTGATGGCTTGTGTATACTCTTTCACTCTTTTTGAAGCTTAAAGGGGTATTACCATTTCATAATGTGATGGCATATTGTTCGTAAATGCCATTACTTTATGATCATGAGGGCCTGACTTCTGGGATCCCAACTGATAGTGAGAGTGAAGGAGCCACAGCAAGGATTTACCACTGTGTTCTCTTCTAAGTTTTCTCTGTGTAGCGAGCCCATGAGGAGCCACAGAGGAGGATGGGAATGGTAGTGGCTCTGGCTGTCACAGCCAATCACGGTGCCTTTCCTCACAACATTGCTCTCTAGGACCATGCAGTGAAAGAAGAACTTACCTTTTCTTCCTACAGGGCACACCCTGGTTCTGGTGCTTCTGCATGATGCTAGTTGGAGTGCCCATGATATTAAATGACGGTATAGAGCCAGCGTATGGTGCAGGAATCATGAAACCAGGTCAAAGGTAGAATAATCCTTTCTTTTTACTGGTTAAAATAGTAATCGTAGTACATTTGATCATAGCAGAGAAAGTTATAACTGTACACAGTGAAAATCGTTTCCAGATAGTGATGTATAGATTTAGGCAAGGATGGGAATTATGACCATCTTTCCTCTTGCTAAAGTCTCTCTCAGTAAAATCTTTGGCTGGCAACAGTACTTTGGAAATAAAGGCTATAGTGTCCACTGCAGGATACAAGGTCTTGAAGGCATATCTGACCATAATGTTTTTAAGTGTAAAGGATGTCTTAATGGTGTCCCTCACAGCAGCTATGCTTGACTATCCAGATTCCAAGTTCTTCTATTGGTAATTCACACAGAGATCTGTTAGTCTCTTGGGCTTTCTGGGCTTAAGGAGAAAGAGCATCAGACATAGCTTCCTCTGTCACTGAACTCTCCCCTAAGACTCACTAACAGAGCTGGACACATAAAAACTCCTGCAAAGGGTGAACCAGAAGTATTCACTCTGGTTGTGCTATCCACACATAGCTATGTTGGATGTAACACCACATCGCAATACATGGCATAACATTCCATAACATTAAATAACAAACCATTTGCAGACACCTCCTGCTCCAGGGGACTGCACCTGAACAGTGGTTCTCTGCCATCAAGCTGTGCAGGGAATTCTAGTCGCCCCAACTCTCTTGAATGAGGCCGATTCTTCCACAGTTAGTGGCCAAAATGACCATCATAAAGAAGCCATCTTCTAAGATTTACACCTGAGCATTATAAGGAACAAGATCTCCACAAAAACTAAAAAATGTAGATACCAATAGTTATCTCGACTACAAAAGCTGCCATCAGCATAGGTGGAAGAAAACTATCCGCTACAGTCATATGAGGAGAATTAGAAGAAATTGCTCAGACGACAAAACCATGAAAGAACAGATAGACACAGTTAAGAAAAAGATTCAAAGATAAGGGCTAACTTACAAGATTGATAAATGAATCTACGAAAATAATCCTCACAGTAAACCAAAAAGACAGCCTAAAAAGTAAATTAACCAAATAGGAGACTCTGGAAACCCTCACATCTCAATCTGATTACCCGTTACAATTTAAAGCATATTGAAAATATCCCCAAAATTCCAAATTGAACTTTTAGGAGAGCACAAACACTTATTGGCCCAAATTGAACAAAGACCCTATAAATCAAATGACACTTTTGAAAAAAAGTCAGACCAAAACACTTTCCTTTAAATGTGGTGTGAGGAGGTGTAAATGTTGCGACATTATTGCAAATGGCTTAAAGGAGTTGTCCCACTTCATTAAATAGGTTTTATCTAATGTATTTACCCCCACAGAACATATCTTCCTATCTATGTCATAATCAAAAAGCTACCTTTCTTACAAAAAATCCTGTTATGCGATCCCTTTGTTGATTTCGGTATCCCATGGATACGGCCTCTTTCGTCCGGCCGCATCGCTGTGCCGCGCCTGCGCACAACAGCTGAACAAGTACTCGGGCCGCCTCTCCATTCCTACGAGTACGCGCACGTCCGCGCATGCGCAAATACAGGAGGCGGGTGCCGGAATCAAATAGCCAGCACCCGACCTCTATGACAGGGAGCGGGACCTTAGGGGTTAACTGCCGCTGATCGCAGCCCCCTATCATAGAGGTCGGGTGCCGGCTATTTCACTCCGGCACCCACCTCCTGCATTTGTATTAACATTGGTGGCGCAGTGCGCCCCCCCCCCCCAGTATAATATACATTGAGTGCGGCCACCCCCCCAGTATAATATACATTGAGTGCGGCCACCCCCCCCAGTATAATATACATTGAGTGCGGCCACCCCCCCCCAGTATAATATACATTGAGTGCGGCCACCCCCCCCCAGTATAATATACATTCACAATCTATCATGAAGCGACTCCACTTTTCTAAAAGTAACCCCTCTAGAATGGGTTCCCTATTCATACCAGACTCTTTGTAGAAAGGAAATCTTCTGGATATATCAACTGAATACTTTGACACCATTTGGATTGAATGAAGCACTGGAGTATGTGAACTACTAATCAACAGTATAAAGACACACTGAATGTTAGAAATAAAAGTACATATTACTTTACATTTTAATATTGATTTTTACATCGATTTTTTGTTATATATTAGATGATTTTAGATTTTTTTATGGATGCAGTGGTCTATTGTTCTATCATTATATTATCATTATTAGGGTGGGTTCACATCTGCGTTCTGGATTCCGTTTGGGCTTTCCATTATAATGGAAAATAACGGAATCCATGAAACAGAAGTCAAAACTGAAACCTTTAAGAGGCATTCCGTTTTGATCTGTCACCATAGAAGTCTATAGGAATCATAACGGATCCGTCTAGTTCCCGTTATGCAAGATAGAAAACAAGTCCTGTCGACAGACTGTGTCTACCTATGGCAGATGCGTTCAAAGGTGGAACGCATGAAACCAGAGCGAGACATGCGTTCCACTTGAATCACCAAGACGCCACTTACGGGTGACCTCACTTACGGTCTCGGCGCTTGGCGCTCCAGGCTGGAACGCATGAAATCAAAGGGAGGAGATGTTTTGTTTAAGCTATTAGACGTCACTTCCGATGATGTCACCTCCGATATCAGCGTCCACACGTGCCTGTTTGAACAGAGATTTCCACTATAAATATGTGAGTTTTACATGTTTGTTTCAATGTCCATTGCTTGTATGTATATTGCTCCTGAAGAAGGGGGGAATTATCCAACCCCTGAAACACGTTGGGCCACAGATTATTTTCAATAAAGAAGATTGATCAGAAACCCTGCGAGTGTGCGGCCATCAATCTTCATCTAACTACATGCGATCCTGGCGAGGGGGGTTAAAAGTCTTGCAGGTGTATTGAGTTTATCCTGCAGACAACCCCTCAGCAAAGTGAGGACATACCTCATGTTTAATGGTTTTATTGATATAACACCGACTATATGCCATTAATGGGTATTGCTATATAAAGTTTTTACACACAAATCACCGTAGTATTTATAGGGTTGGAAAATTATCAATATATTTGTGGTCGTGGCAACCAAGTACGTGTCTGTCCTACCTGGGCTACCCTACCCCTAAGCGGTCAGAGTTGTGCCGTGACCGTGTCGTGGAGGGACGCCTGAAAGAGGGCATCCCCTTTGAGAGTAACAGGAGAAAGGGGTGGGTGGGAGGGAGGACTCTGCACTACGTACGCTTGTGGGAGGGCGCCGGCCGTTGAAGTAGGTGACCAAGCCCCTCCCACAAATACAGGCCAATGAATCGGCCTTTACACTTGTGGTCGTGGCAACCAAGTACGTGTCTGTCCTACCTGGGCTACCCTACCCCTAAGCGGTCAGAGTTGTGCCGTGACCGTGTCGTGGAGGGACGCCTGAAAGAGGGCAAAAGACATACGGGTAGGCAGAAGTAATTTATTGCAAAGTCGTTACAAAGCTAAAGTTTGAAAGGCTGCCGACATCTCGGTTTCGGGGTGTGGTATGTAACGGCTGAAACAAGACGAGTGCCAACGCCCCAGCTTCTGAATGACATGCGCAGGCACTCGGTTCTTGGAGGCCGCGGATGCCGCGCCTATGCGGAACGAATGGCCCGAAATGGTGGCAGGGTCGCCGCCCGTGCTAGCCACTAGTGACCTAACGTGGGATATGAACTGCTGGGTGGTGAGCGGAACCACCCCGAAGGGTAACAGAGGACTGTTCGGTCCGGCCCCGGACAAGGCGGACCGTAACCGACGAAGCACCGTGACGGGACACCATTGATGCGCTGTGGGAAAGTAGGATATCTGCACAGGGGGTCCCAACTGGGAGGTCTTAGACGTCTTGAGCAGCAATGTGAACCCGTCGGAGTTTTGGACCAGTTGGCTGACCGTGAGGAAACTGTTGCTGCCTGGTGAACAGGTAAACTCCCCAGGTCTCAGGAAGCCGTAGAAGGCTAAGTAGATGGCGGATTTAAGTACCAGGCTGGCCAAAACCCCGAAAGGATTACCGTCCAAGGCGTCGGACAGTTTGCGGAAAAGAGGGCCGGTGACCGGCTGCCTGCGTACTTGGCTTTGAGGCCCGCACTTGCTCAGACCCTTGAGGGCGGCTTTGACAGCGTGTAAGGTGAACACTGATGCTAGCTCGGGGTGGCTAAGAGAGAGGAAGTGTTGCACTCCCGCCAGGTATGACCTCACTGTAGCGTGGGAGAGCTTGCATACAGAGTGGCAATACCCGATGAACGCCAGGATGTACTCTGGAAAACTGGAGTCCTCCTGAGGACATTCTCCTCAAAACCTGCAGAACGTCTTCCACCCGGTGTTGTACGCCCTAGTCGTGTTAGGCGAGAGGGAATGGCGTATTAGAGCGTGGGCCGTCTCAAGGTGGTCGGTTACACTAGCCTTAAGGACTCGAGAGGAGGGATGGTGGCGCCTGTCGCATCTGCCTCTGGCATGATCTGGAAGAAACGGGAGAAGTTAGCCCTCGACAAGGCGTCAGCAGCCTCGTTTAGCGCACCTGGCACATGCGCACTAAAAACATGAAAGTGGTGTTGTAGGGAGAGCTGCACTAACCGTCTGAGAAAACACATGACTTGGCTAGATTTTGACAGCCCACTATTGAGAATGTCCACTACGGCTGTGTTGTCAGTTACGAACAGAACAGACTGACGTGCCCAAAACTTGCCCCAAATGTGGGCGGCCACCACAATGGGGTACAGCTCGAACAGCGCCGAGGTCTGGAGGAAGCCCGGGATTTGTCCCACCTTGGCAGGCCATGCGTCCGCCACCCAGTGGGTGCCGAAAATGGAGGCAAATCCTGAGCCCGCAGCTGCATCTGAAAAGACTGTAGGCGACTGACATGACAGCTCGGGTACAAATAAGGAGACCCCGTTCCACTGGCTCAGGAAATGATCCCACATGTGGAGGTCCGCTAGGGCTTGACTGTCCAAGCACACTGGGCTGTCCTGTTCTGGGGCGGAACTCAAGAGCGCGAGTAGGCGGGATATGAATGCTCTGCCCTGTGGGATGATGCGCATGGCGAAGTTCAACATGCCCAGTAGAGACTGAAGGTCCGCCTTAGTGACCACGGTCGTGACTGTGAACCTGTGAATGACTCCTCTGATCCTTGTTAACTTGTCCGCCGGCAATCTAGCTAGCATGCGCTGGGAGTCTAACTCGATGCCTAAAAAGGTGATGACTGTGGCCGGGCCTTCTACTTTCTTGGGGGACACCGGGACATCTAACTGGGAAAAGCACCTGAGTAACTTGCCCAGCCCTAGGGGGGGTGCCCCTGGCCTCTCAATCAGCAGGAAGTCATCCAGGTAGTGGATGACAAACTCACAGAGGACTACGTGTTCCAAGATCCAGTGGAGTGCCTGAGCCAACTGATCGAAGAGCCAGGGGCTACTCTTGGAACCGAAGGTGAGCTTAGTGGAGAAATAGTACAGGCCTTTCCACTTGATGCCGTGCCACTGCCAGAGGGCTGGCATGATGGGAAGCAGCTTGAAGGCATCCGATATGTCGGCTTTGGATAACCAGGACCCTGGGCCCGTTTTCATGATTATGGCGATAGCCTGGTCTATCGAAGCATATCTCATGCCCACTTCCTCCGAAGGAATGAGGGAGTTGAGGCTGGGGACCTGGGAGCCGTGTGGGGCCGACAAGTCGATAATGAGTCTCTCCTTCCCGCTGAACTTGCCTGTGACTACCCCCACGGGACTGACTCTCCAGCGTTGAAAAGGGGGCACACCAAAGGGACCGATTAGGAACCCCTTGCTCAACTCGGCTTCTATTAGTGCGTCTACCGAGGCGGGTATTTCTTTCGGCTGACTGAAGGTTTTTGCACTCGTGTGTGGACTCTGGAGTCGTGATCAGTCCCGTGTGGAAGCCCTCGTGAAATCCTGTCACCAGGAACTGAACAAACCCAGGGTTGTGGTGGCCTTTCAAGAATTCTTGTAGACGGCTGATATTGACCACACTCATGTAGCTTTTTACAGATTTTAATGAGCATGCTACTCGGGGGTGGGCCCTAAAACAATTGGTACAGATATGCAACAACCGGCACTGCCCAAAATTACAAGAGGCGTAATTAAAGTTGTTGCATATCTGTGCCCTTCCTAGCTGAATGATGGGCCGGCCCAGCTTGTCTACTGAGCTGGGGGGCCTGAAGACCTCAAGAGGACCAGCTGCCGAGCTGGAGGGGTAGGACGCCGTGCTGACGGCGGACTTATCGCACCACTCAACCGAGTGGAAGATAGATTGACAGGCGGAACAGGAGGGAGCCTTCAGACCTGCAAAGTGTCTGCAGAAAAGCTCAGTGTCCAGGTTGGACCAGTCAGTAACGTGTTGAAACTGGTAGAGAGCCGCTGCCGCCTTAGCTGCAAATGAACAGTGGTAGTCGTAGAACGCGGTTCCTCCATACCTATGACCCAACTCTGTGACCCTGAAGAGATAAAGGTCTAGTTCCTCCCTCCTGTCCGGCCTGGCAGTGCAAATGACATCCCTAAAAAGACTAAATGCCATGACGAATTCCGGGATGGACAATTTGCGGTTGAGCCGGTGGTCGCGGCTCCTTAGTACCACTGACACTTCTCCACAAGCTATAACCTTGTTGTCAGAAAGGTCCCTGGAGGCTATGAGTAGAGACGCAAGATTGACATCCCTACCCTCTAGGATGTCCTTCCTGATGTTGAGCGGGACATAGTGGGAGGGAGTCACGTTAGGGACGGACTGGGCAGAACGAATGTCTGCTATGGCAGAGGTGGAGGCGACCGGAACCTCGAGGGAGGAAACAGGTGCGACTGTGCTGCGAGCCTCGATGGACTCCAACCTCGCCTGCATGGATGTGACGGCCGACGTCAGACTGTTTAGCATGACGTGTATCTGAGTCAGCGATGTTTGCATCGTAGTTGCAGGGGGATCATTGGCGCTGGGTGCCAGGGAGTCTCTCCACAGCCGATATAGTTCTGCTTTCCTAGCGGTTGCCGGGAAAGGAACGCCCCGCTTTGTCAACTCCGCCATCAGCCTAGGAATTGTCCAAGCACGTAGGGACGGTGTACTGCCCCTCTCGGACGTCTGTGCTACGACCTCGTCCACCGACGCGTCGACAATGTCCGAAGCGCGTGACATAGCGGCAACTGAGAATCCCTATGCACTGACTTCCACGGAAGTATAATGAAACAAAAATGACCTGTGCGTTAACAAAAAAAAACATGAGACCCCAGCCTGAAGGCAGCCACTTCCCTTCCCCCGACGTGTACCTCACTACCTTGGTAGCCAAGGAAAAATCAATTGAGATCCCACCAACTTCTCTCAGACTAACCACTGTATAGAACCTGGAAAACAACAACGGAACAAATGCAAAAGAACCAGTCAATGCGTGAGGCTCAATACCAGGACGTGTTCGTGAGGGGAGGTATGGTGACTGGTGGGAGTGGGTGTTTTTTTTTTTTGACCAGTGCCTGACGTTGATGACGGAAACCCCTACCTATCTAGGCGGCACGGCGGCCCGTGCCAGACTTTAATGTGGGCGAGGAGCAAGCCGTTGCATGCACCGCCGTGCTCCATGGTAACCGCGTGGGGAACGCGGAGTTCCCTGGTACCATGAACCACGTGGGGATGGATATTGGCAACGGCTGACAATCCCCGCAAACATGAGACGAGTGCCACGTGGAGAGCTGACGCATGTCCCTGACAGGGTGCTCAGTGCGGGGCCCTCTCTGTCCCTGGGTGGCGCCGTCCGCCGGCTGAGCACTTCTGCCGCGTGGGGAGCAGCGCAGCCCTCTGGCATGAGGTCGGCCCAGGGGGCCCCCGGCGATGAGGGCCCCATCTTGCCGAGACTAAAGCGTGCCACGTGGGGGGCCTCACCGGTCCCTGATGGGGCGCCCAGTGCGGGGGTGGCCCCCCTACTCCACGGGGGGCCGCCTCCCGCCGGCTGGGCACCTCCACCGCGTGGGGAAACGGAGCTGCCCCCTGGCATAGGGGGAGGCCTAATCAGACATGCCTCCCCCTTGTGTAGGACGTGCCACGTGGGGGGCCACCACTCCCTGATGGGGTGCCCAGTGCGGGGGTGCCCCCCTACTCGACGAGGGGCCGCCCCCGCCGGCTGGGCACCTCCACCGCGTGGGGAGAAAATGTGCCCCCTGGCAATTTTGGGGAGTGAGGGTTGCCGGCCCACAGCTGGTTGCGCTGCCGACCCGGCGAGGGAGCGAGGCAGGCGCAGGCTGTGTGCCGGCCGAGTAGAGGGGGGCCGAAGCGGGCGGGGAGGCGGGCGGGGGGTTTGGCCGTCATGTGACCACTGGCTCCGCCCCCCGCCGGAGAGCGGTGCCGGGCGCGAGCCTGGGCAGTGGAGGAGGGGGGTGCCGTGTTGGCTCCATGCCCCCCCCTTCCAGAGGATGACAAGGTGCCGCTTGTGAAGCGGGCAGGAGGGATGAAATCAGGCGCAGCGTATGGCGGCCCCTACGCACCAAAGGGCCGACCACTGCACGCACGCCTGCACTTACCCGATCCACCGAGGGAACAGCCAGGTACGAGCGCGCTTCCAAAGGACTCTGCACTACGTACGCTTGTGGGAGGGCGCCGGCCGTTGAAGTAGGTGACCAAGCCCCTCCCACAAATACAGGCCAATGAATCGGCCTTTACACGTATCACAGAGAAAAACATAACTTTTACTGTCATTAGTTAAAATATTACCCCATCTATATACAGTACAGACCAAAAGTTTGGACACACCTTCTCATTCAAAGAGTTTTCTTTATTTTCATGACTATGAAGGCATCAAAACTATGAATTAACACATGTGGAATTATATACATAACAAACAAGTGTGAAACAACTGAAAATATGTCATATTCTAGGTTCTTCAAAGTATCCACCTTTTGCTTTGATTACTGATTTGCACACTCTTGGCATTCTCTTGATGAGCTTCAAGAGGTAGTCACCTGAAATGGTCTTCCAACAGTCTTGAAGGAGTTCCCAGAGATGCTTAGCACTTGTTGGCCCTTTTGCCTTCACTCTGTGGTCCAGCTCACCCCAAACCATCTCTGTGGAGGCCAGGTCATCTGGCGCAGCACCCCATCACTCTCCTTCATGGTCAAATAGCCCTTACTTTCAAAGTTTTCCCAATTTTTCATCTGACTGACCGACCTTCATTTCTGGCCAATGATGGCAACTTGTTTTTCTTTACTTAGCTGCTTTTTTCTTGCCATAATACAAGTTCTAACAGTCTATTCAGTAGGACTATCAGCTGTGTATCCACCTGACTTCTCCTCAACGCAACTGATGGTCCCAACCCCATTCATAAGGCAAGAAATCCCACTTATTAAACCTGACAGGGCACACCTGTGAAGTGAAAACCATTTCAGGTGACTACCTCTTGAAGCTCATCAAGAGAATGCCAAGAGTGTGCAAAGCAGTAATCAAAGCAAAAGGTGGCTACTTTGAAGAACCTAGAATATGACATATTTTCAGTTGTTTCACACTTTTTTGTTATGTATATAATTCCACATCTGTTAATTCATAGTTTTGATGCCTTCAGTGTGAATCTACAATTTTCATAGTCATGAAAATAAAGAAAACTCTTTGAATGAGAAGATGTGTCCAAACTTTTGGTCTGTACTGTATGTAATCTTAAACTATGTCAGATAATTTGATTATATATATTTTTTAATCAAGCTATATATTTTATTTAATCAAGTCCTACAGAACTGTTCTCATCCTATTTGTCTATACGTTTATCACAGACTATATTTGGTGCTTCATATCCATCTCCTCATATAATCATCATTATATATGACTGAGGAATATAGAAAATTCACAGGTTGAATTGAGACACTTTTTTATCTCCAAACAACTCACTAACTCCTGGTGTCTCTATAAATGAATCTGTCGTAAGAACTATAGGGAGTAGCGATTCAGTTTGAGGCTTATATTTTTTCTTTTTAGACAGATATTATACGCCTGGTAAAGTGTTGAATCACAATACCACCTTTATTTGTCTATATTCACTATCCTCTATATTCAAGTGTATGGGTTTACCTACATTCTATCTAGCTGCCTTCCCTTCACACACTTTGTGTACCACGCATAACTCTACTCTTTTCAAACTACTTTGACTGATTAGCTACCACCACTTTTGGCGACTACGGTTCTTCATCATTGAAGGGACTTTTATCCCCAAAGATTTGATTAACCTTCTCCTTTTTTTCTTTTTGTTTCTCTACTGTCCAGGAATAGGGATGAGCGAACTCGAACTGTATAGTTCGGGTTCGTACCGAATTTTGGGGTGTCCGTGACACGGACCCGAACCCGGACATTTTCGTAAAAGTCCGGGTTCGGGTTCGGTGTTCGTCGCTTTCTTCGCGCTTTTGTGACGCTTTCTTGGCGCTTTTTGAAAGGCTGCAAAGCAGCCAATCAACAAGCGTCATACTACTTGCCCCAAGAGGCCATCACAGCCATGCCTACTATTGGCATGGCTGTGATTGGCCAGAGCACCATGTGACCCAGCCTCTATTTAAGCTGGAGTCACATAGCGCCGCCCGTCACTCTGCTCTGATTAGCGTAGGGAGAGGTTGCGGCTGCGACAGTAGGGCGAGATTAGGCAGATTAACTCCTCCAAAGGACTTGATTAACTGATCGATCTGCAGCTGTGGACCATTGAGCTGCTGATCCTCAATTGCTCACTGTTTTTAGGCTGCACAGACCGTTTGTCAGTCTCATTTTTCTGGGGTGATCGGCGGCCATTTTGTGTCTTGTGGTGCGCCAGCACAAGCTGCGACCAAGTGCATTTAACCCTCAATGGTGTGGTTGTTTTTTGGCTAAAGCCTACATCAGGGTGAAGCTGTCACACCAAGTGCATTTAACCAGCAATAGTCTGTTCATTTTTTGGCCATATACAAAATCAGGGGCAAGCTGCGCCTGTCACCAAGTGCATTTAACCCTCAATGGTGTGGTTGTTTTTTGGCTAAAGCCTACATCAGGGTGAAGCTGTCACACCAAGTGCATTTAACCAGCAATAGTCTGTTCATTTTTTGGCCATATACAAAATCAGGGGCAAGCTGCGCCTGTCACCAAGTGCATTTAACCCTCAATGGTGTGGTTGTTTTTTGGCTAAAGCCTACATCAGGGTGAAGCTGTCACACCAAGTGCATTTAACCAGCAATAGTCTGTTCATTTTTTGGCCATATACAAAATCAGGGGCAAGCTGCGCCTGTCACCAAGTGCATTTAACCCTCAATGGTGTGGTTGTTTTTTGGCTAAAGCCTACATCAGGGTGAAGCTGTCACACCAAGTGCATTTAACCAGCAATAGTCTGTTCATTTTTTGGCCATATCCCAGTCTAATTCTGTCACTAAATCCATACCGGTCACCCAGCGCCTAAATACTAGGCCTCAAATTTATATCCAGCTAAATCTGTCCCTAGTGCTGTAGCTGGGCGAGTTATTTAGTGTCCGTTCAAGCACATTTCTTGTTCTGGGTTGAAATACAATTCCCAATTTAGCAATTTCATAATTTAGTGGTTCCTGCTATATCAGAGCTATTTGAAATCTATCCCAAAAAGGGTATATAATATTGAAGGTGCACATAGGGTCATTCAGAATAACTTCACACACACCCGCTACTGTGTATTTCCAAGTCTAATTCTGTCACTAAACCCATACCTGTCACCCAGCGCCTAAATACTAGGCCTCAAATTTAAATCCCTCTAAATCTCTCGTTACCGTTGTCCTGTTGTAGCTGGGAAAGTTATTTAGTGCCCGTCAAAGCACATTTTTTGTTCTGGGTTGAAGTACAATTCCCAATTTAGCAATTTCATAATTTAGTGGTTCCTGCTATATCAGAGCTATTTGAAATCTATCCCAAAAGGGTATATAATATTGAAGGTGCACATAGGGTCATTCAGAATAACTTCACACACACCCGCTACTGTGTATTTCCAAGTCTAATTCTGTCACTAAACCCATACCTGTCACCCAGCGCCTAAATACTAGGCCTCAAATTTAAATCCCTCTAAATCTCTCGTTACCGTTGTCCTGTTGTAGCTGGGAAAGTTATTTAGTGCCCGTCAAAGCACATTTTTTGTTCTGGGTTGAAGTACAATTCCCAATTTAGCAATTTCATAATTTAGTGGTTCCTGCTATATCAGAGCTATTGGAAATCTATCCCAAAAAGGGTATATAATATTGAAGGTGCACATAGGGTCATTCAGAATAACTTCACACACACCCGCTACTGTGTATTTCCAAGTCTAATTCTGTCACTAAACCCATACCTGTCACCCAGCGCCTAAATACTAGGCCTCAAATTTAAATCCCTCTAAATCTCTCGTTACCGTTGTCCTGTTGTAGCTGGGAAAGTTATTTAGTGCCCGTCAAAGCACATTTTTTGTTCTGGGTTGAAGTACAATTCCCAATTTAGCAATTTCATAATTTAGTGGTTCCTGCTATATCAGAGCTATTTGAAATCTATCCCAAAAAGGGTATATAATATTGAAGGTGCACATAGGGTCATTCAGAATAACTTCACACACACCCGCTACTGTGTATTTCCAAGTCTAATTCTGTCACTAAATCCATACCGGTGACCCAGCGCCTAAATACTAGGCCTCAAATTTAATTCCCTCTAAATCTCTCGTTACCCACCGCTGTACTGTTGTTGCTGGGCAAGATATTTAGTGTCCGTCAAAGCACATTTTTTGTTCTGGGTTGAAGTACAATTCCCAATTTAGCAATTTCATAATTTAGTGGTTTCTGCTATATCAGAGCTATTTGAAATCTATCCCTAAAAGGGTATATAATATTGAAGGTGCACATAGGGTCATTCAGAATAACTTCACACACACCCGCTACTGTGTATTTCCAAGTCTAATTCTGTCACTAAACCCATACCTGTCACCCAGCGCCTAAATACTAGGCCTCAAATTTAAATCCCTCTAAATCTCTCGTTACCGTTGTCCTGTTGTAGCTGGGAAAGTTATTTAGTGCCCGTCAAAGCACATTTTTTGTTCTGGGTTGAAGTACAATTCCCAATTTAGCAATTTCATAATTTAGTGGTTTCTGCTATATCAGAGCTATTTGAAATCTATCCCTAAAAGGGTATATAATATTGAAGGTGCACATAGGGTCATTCAGAATAACTTCACACACACCCGCTACTGTGTATTTCCAAGTCTAATTCTGTCACTAAACCCATACCTGTCACCCAGCGCCTAAATACTAGGCCTCAAATTTAAATCCCTCTAAATCTCTCGTTA